>NW_010173546.1:0-59610 GCF_000695765.1 Mesitornis unicolor | reverse complement strand
GAATCCCCCCTGCCCCTGCCTCTGAAGCAGCCCCTGTCCTGCAGATGAGGATGCTCAACTGGGATACAGCAAACCGTGGGCTGGACACCACTCTTGGGCTTGAGCTCTCTGGTTTTGGCTGAAATTGAATGAACCCCGATGAAAGATATTTTTATTTTTATTTTTATTTTTATTTTTATTTTTATTTGAATTTATGTTTTCTAATGGACACCATGAAGAATGTTTTTTAGTGTAGTCCTTGCCCAGCTCTGATCTGACATGTTTTCCAGAGAAACCTGGGATCCATATCATTTTATGAAAAATGAGCTTTACATTCCTGTATCACACAAGCACTTTGACAGTATTATCCCTTACTCCAGAGAAACGGCTCATACATTTTAATGCCATTATTAGGAATTGAATTGACAACACTTATCCTCAGTGGAAATTGCTGTGCAGCTGTGGGGGGGGAATATGCAGAAAGCACTGGTGAAGACTTCAGAGAGCTGCCATGACCCTGAGATGTGCGTGGTTTTGGGGCAGAGTTTCTGCTGAATGAAAAGAGCAAGGTTTGGTGTAGCCAGAGAAAGGGGAGAGCACGAGTGTATGAACCAGCAGCACAGGGCGAGACAGCAGAGGGGCTCAAAGCATTGAAAAAGCTTCTGGACTGAGAGGCGGGGTGCACCCAGGTCTTGCACGGTGGTGGGGAAATGTGGGCTGCTCTGGGCTTGTGTGTCCCAGAGTGTTGTGGAGATATTGTGCACATGGTGCTTTATTTGTTGCCTTAAGTGCAGAGAGATTGAGCTGGGTTAGTGCTGGCTTAAATTGGCATAAGATTGCTGTTGAGGTGCTGAAATTGGTGAAAGATGTGATGTCCTTGGGAGGAGAAGCAGCAAGGATCTACAACAAAAAGAAACCCCAGATCAGGTTCCTTTTAAAAGATATTATTTTTTTTTCAAGGTAGGTGAACTTGAAAGAACCAGCCAATCTCTGCTCCTCTCAGGGCAGATGGCCTCTGAGGAGGACTTCATATATGGCTGCAGTGTGTTGAGGCTCTGGAGTTGCTGGGCTGGGAGTCCCTCACTCATGGCAGGAGGAAGAGGATCACAGGTGGCAAAATACTCCTTTATCAGGGCTCTAGGCTCTTCTGGAAGTCTGCCTGGCTTCTCTGGTTTTGCCTGAGTCTCTTGGAGGTCAGTGTGGGAATAAGCAGCCCAGGCAAGCTCAGTAGGATTGGTGCGAGTAGTCTCCTAGTCTGGCAAGGCTACAACTTCCCTGCAAAAGCAAAATATTAACATGATTAATAGCTGAAGTCAACTCTGGCCACAGACTAAGCCTGGGCAAAGGGGAAAGTTAAATGGTATCTGTTCCCAGCAAAATAAAGGTGTGATAATGTAGGACCAGGGCACAGTGTCTTAGAAAAGGCTGCGCCATGGCACCTGTGGCCCTCCTCACTCCCCTCTGGTGGGTGTCTTCTCCTTGGCTTGTCCTAGAGCATGTCCCCTGGCACGGCCATTGAGTACCCATGTGATGTGGTGCCAAAAGAGCAGTTGTGAATTTGAAGCCACTCCAAGGTGAAGGGTGTTCAGTTCTTCTGCCCTTGGTGGTGGTAGTGCAATGTGGCCTAGCCTGGCTGAGACTTCATTCTAACTATCAGGGTGAAGTTGACCTCTTCCTCCATTTTAAAATGCACTTATCTGAAGTTGGAAATGAAATCAAAACCTCCTAAAGCAGAGGTTTCTGAGAATAACTTTTGTGACTAATCCAACCCTATAGGCCTCACTGGAGGGGACTTTGCAGCTTTGTTTTTCCTTGTAAAGAATGCCCAGCATATGTCCTGACAATTAGTCAGAGTGCCCAAAAATACCCGTCAGCCCTGCAAGCTGATCTCCTTCGGCTGTTGGAGCTGAGACAGACACAGGGTTATGCACTGTGGGGCTTTGGGAAAGGTTATTTTTAAAATGGCCATGTAATAAGGGTGGTTTGGTCCTTTCAGCCACCAGTGCTGTCTGACAACTGAAGGTGTAGATAGCCAAATGCTAATCTTGCTCAAGGCGACTGTCCCATGCCCAGGGCAATGGGCTGGTTGTCCTGCTAAACCCACGTGCCAAGGCTGGCTCCTGTCAGCTCTAAATTAGTGCTTAGAGCATGGCCCTGGGGCCTGTGCCAAGTTCAGGCAGTGCTTTGATGGTGTGCTGGATGCCAGGCAGTCTTCCTAACTGGCATGCCAGTGCTCGGAAGGGCATGTCCTTCTCATTGAAGCGGTGGCTTGTCTTTACTCCTAGCCAGGCAGTGTGCTTCTGCCCAGCACTCTTCCAAGAACCATCTGCTTTGCCCCTCTCGGACCACCTGAGCTGAAGTTTTCTACCCTCAGTGTCTCCCATGTGCTGAATTTCTGGAAGGCGTTTTGCCAGAATTGCAGCCCACCCACAAATGACTCTTTCTTCGTCTCCTCTGAAAAGAAAGTTCTTTAAGGGGAAGCACTAAGGCCCCTTAGTCTTGCGGAGCACCACTTGTGTGGGGTTTTGGCTAGGCCCACTGTGCTGTGGGACAGAGGAAGGGGGTCTGCAGAACCGTCTGCCCAGCAGCTTCCTGGTAACATGAGATTTTGCTAGAAAACATCACACCAAAAATGTTCCCAGCTTTCAGAGGAAGAGCTTGGGCATAGCCTGCAGCACCCACCTTGAAAGTCCTTGCTGCTGAGTCCTGTTGCATGAATGCAGGATGGCAGCACTACTGGAAACCTTTGTGAGGGATGCTGGAGAGCATGTGTGTTGTAGCTGATGTCTGAATAGCTGCTGATTTCTGACTGGTAGTGGGTAGATCTCCAGGGAAGGTGAATGACCCAGCTTTCAAGCAGTGATGCAGAGTAACAGTTGAACTTCCTTCTGTGCTCTCCACAGTGAGCTGTTTAACTTCACCGGAGGAGAGCATCGCTCAGCCAGCTGCTGTCCCTATGAGAAGTAATTGAAAGCAATTACAAGTGCAGAGACTGTAATGGAGGCTGTGAAATATTATTTCAGTAATGGCTCACTGACAACTTGGTGAAGCCCTGACATGAGCATTTATTGTGTAGGCATGGTGGGTTTATATTGCTGTGAGTGTTCATCAGCCCTCATCTTCCCTGGAAAAGACTGCCATGCTGTCTGGCTGGGATCAGTGTGGTATTTATTTGACAGGGACTTAAGTTACTTTTCTCAGCTTTGAAGCCAGGGCTAAGCCATGGGGGGGAAGCCGTGACTGGCAAACCCTTGCCTCATGTTTGACTCCAGCGCATTTGATTCCTTCTCCACGTGACTGCATCTAAACTTGAACAAAGACAGACCGCTGCAGGTGGTCAAGATTGTCCTAAGGAGCTCTGCTGTCCTAAGCATGAAGCTTTGGGGTAATAATCTGGGGAATAACTGAGTTGTGGTGCAGCTGCCCCCAGGGAGGGCTCCTGCGAGGATCTGGTGGCAGTACTGTTTGTAACTGGGAGACATCGTGCTCCTGCCACCACCAAGGGCACAGCGCTGCATAGCTGGAGCTCTGCAGCCAAAGCTCTGGACGTTGTGGTAAGCAGAAACCCTGGGCTCTTCACGGGAGCTGTGAATGCAGGGGCCTGGCCAGTGTGGGTGCAAACATGGCACTGCTGGGGCCTGGGGTGCCCACCTGAGGCCTTCCCCACTGCTCCTGCGTGACCAGGTGCGCAGGCTGCGTCCCCTGGGCCTGCTGGCCCGTCCTCCCTGGTAAATTATTCTCCTGTTATTCCTGCACCCTCAGCTGCTTTGTTCAAACTGGGCTGCTGGGAAGGAAGAGGTGAATGCTGCATTTGAGGCTTTTTAGCCCAGTTATGGGCTTGATGCTCTTACAAAGCATCTGAATCAGGCCAGTCTTGGCAGTACATGTGCTTCTTTCTCCCATGAGGAGCAAAGGCAATCTCAGTGTCTTCTTAGGGCTGGCCAATGTCCAGGCACATTCAGACCTGTGGTTTCCACCTTGTGATTCACATGAGGAGGTTGCAGGCAGCCTGTGGAGCCTCCCAGCCTACTCATGGCACCCCCTCTGCAGACCAAGTCAAGGCAAGGATGTCCAGCTCCAGAGCTGGAAAGAGAAACACTGCCCGTGTCTAACCTAGTGCATTTAAGACACATATATTTGACTTTATAAGCGATTAGAATATAAAATCTGCAACCTTTTGGGACTGACTGTCCCTTTTCGAGCTTGTACTGAATGTCTACATCTAACTGTAGGGACCACAGCAGGCACTTGGCATCCTTGCTGCTGGAAGACATGGCATCTTCTCTGTAACATAACAAAAAGCCAGAGGAAGGAGACAGCAGGGATAGGAGGAACTGGACTTTCCAGGTGCAGCTAATTCAAAGCTGTTCCTGTAGCTTCTTCTCACCCCAGTCATCTCTGGAGCCTGCACATCCTGGGGCTGCTGCCATGGTCTGTATGGTGCCTGTACCCCACCACGCTGCAGCTTCTGTTCT
Organism: Mesitornis unicolor; assembly: GCF_000695765.1. NCBI lineage: Eukaryota > Metazoa > Chordata > Aves > Mesitornithiformes > Mesitornithidae > Mesitornis > Mesitornis unicolor. The sequence goes on along the minus strand of NW_010173546.1, from coordinate 55,156 downwards.
CCAGCCCTGACATAGCCAAGAGAGGAGAGAGGAGTTGAACAAAGCTTTGGGTCTACAAAGCAGCTCTTGATTTACGCACAGATGCTTCCCCCAGGCCTTGGTGTCACTTGGCTTTCAGCAGCAGCAGTGGGCTGCCATGTCAGCAACAGGTGACAGGCAGAAGTGCCAGTTGGGAGCGTGTGTGGAGGGAGCTGCGGAGCAGATGGCAGCAGGGAAATAAACTTGGAACTGCCATGGGAATAGTCCTGGAAGCAGTCCAGCCTGTGGATGGAGGCAGATGGGAAAAACCCGGTTTAGATATCTTCCCAGTTTTGCTACTTTTCAGATGCTTTATTTCCAGCTCCGCTATCTCTGGGCCATTCTTTCCTGTCTGTTATTGCACCAACATCCTTATTTCTTTTCTCTCTTTTCTTATCCTTCTTTCTTTTCCCCCTTTTTTTTCTACTCACATTATATCTGAGTTGCTGGAGAGTTACCCATTCTATGTCTACCTCCTTATAAATTTATTCCCAGTTTCTCTATCCCTCCCTCCATAGCTGATCCTAAAAGCGTCCCCTGGCACTGAAAGGCTCGGAACACAGCTCTGACCCAGCTGCGGGCTGGAGTTCAGTTTAGAGGAAAGGCCTATTGAGCCTTCACCATGTGCTTTTTCTTCTCCACCATCCCCTCTGAGCTGGTTGCTGGAGGGCATGGGACATGCCTTGGGGCTGGGACAATCATCCCACCACTGTCACTGCAGTGATGTCCTTGCTGGCTGGATGCAGGTACATCCTGTGTGAACCAAGGTGTCTCTGGTTTGTGTTCATGTGAGTGACTGTTGGATGCTTCAGGGGTGCGGAGGCGCATCCTCGTGTGCAGAACAGGGAAACTGAGCCGGGTTTTGCATCTTCTGAAGCGTTTTTTGGTGATACTTTAAAGATAAACTGTTCGCTTTTGAACTGAAATGGCTTTTTTCTGCTCTTTGAAAAGACGTGTTGGAAACTCCCCGCTTTCATTCTTGGATCACAGCTTGCATGCAGGGTCCCTGGCTGGCAGTGGGGGAAGCAGGGGCGAGGATGCAACCTAAGATAAACTTAAAATTAAAAAAAACCTGAATCTGCTGTGCTGTTACTGGAAAAGAAGTGCTAACCCTAAGTGCTGTTACTGTGCAAATGGTGGATGGGAGCAGTCCTGGATGTGGAGCGCTGACCCCTGTGCTGCTGGACACAGCCCTGGCTGCTGGTCCTGTGCTGTGGCAGCAGCTGCTGGAGGTAAGGTGACAGCATGGAGCAAATCCAGTGCCTGCCCGCACGATGGGAAGGGTGGGGAGCACTGTTGGGTGCTCGTTTTTGTGGGGAACTGGTGAATATTTGGCTAGCGTGCTTTGCTGTGCATTGCTAAGTGGGATGTATGGGAGCAGAAGGTACAATGTTACCCGAAGAGGTGGACAGGTGCTCCCCTCCTGCTCCTATTTACTGCTGCCTGCTTCTTTCTTTGATGATGGTGACTAATGGTTCATCAATGCCTGAGTTATACTGGCACTATTTAGGACTTTCTGCCCATTGAGTGACAGCAGGATGTGTGAGCAAGCTGAGACGCCCGGACCTTTTCTAGCAGGATTGTTAGGGCAAGAAAATACTCTGGAAACCACAATGTGAATCATTTGTCTATCTGAGTGGATGACACTATGCCTCAGCCACGCCGTTCTGCAGTCAGACCTGTGTGGTGGGGTCTCTGTGTCCAGAGCAGCCCCTGGAGTCCTGAAAACCTATGGGACAGGTTTAATGTTTAAAACCACAAAAACCCAATCCTGAATGCCCCACTGTGCAGTCGCTGACGTGTTTGTAGCGCTCATTCCTCTGGGACCCATGGGTGCATGGTGCCTAGCTAGCAGAGTAGGGCTCAGAGAGGGCTGGCACATCTTTCTGGGCCACCCTCTCCTTCCTGGAGGTTTCTGCTCCCTGCTGTGTTTCACAGGGCAACGCTGTCCTTCCTTGGTGTTTGTGCTATAGCTTGCACCACCACCGTGTTTAGTCATACTCAGAGGGAGCTGGGACTGTGCAGGTGAAAAGGGGCTTGGGGAGGAGGTGCGAATTGCCCAAGGTCATAGGCTTAAACCAGCCAAGAAACCAAGAAAAGCTCCGTCCTCTCAGCAAGGGTTGTTCCCCAGCCCATCCCTGCTCTGCAGGCCCAGGAGGCCACAAATTCAAATGAAATGGCCCTTTTATTACAAATTACTCAGGGGGATTGGTGGAGACTTTGCAGAGTTAGCTGTGTCATGAAATGCTGCTCTGGGGAGTTTTATGGTGAAACACTGTGGGCATCAGCAGGTCTGAGTCTTCCTCCTGGTTTTCGGCCAAACTTTCCTTTTCCCACCGCTTCCAGCCTGTGCCTGTTGCCATGCTGCAAACACATGTGCATACGCTCACGTGAAATATTTTGATGGCCAAGTGTCTGTCCCTGCTCTCCACATGCCTCTGCAATGCTGTCAAAGCACTGCCGAATTGCAGCTGCCCCTGGGGTGGGATCTGGCAGCTGCTGACGTTGCCCTCCAGTGCTATTCCGCCTTTTAGGATGTGGAGGGGACAAAGGTTACCATTTGTGACTGAAATACAAGGATATTCTGGGGGAAGTAGGAAATGACTGTGGATGGGAGAGTGGCCAGGACTTTGTGTAGGGGACTGGAAAGGAATGAGAATGGTTAACAGTGCAAACTCAACATGCATTGCCAAAAATGAACTCATGCCTGTAAATATTACACTGCGTGCAGCAAGATTAGCACAGGAAAATACCAGTTGTTAGGGTTCCTGTTGCCATCTGAATTATGCAAACAATTTGCTTGAGTTTATAGATGAGCTGGGGCAGAATAACATTGGGGTTTTTCCTAGCCAAAGTGTTTCAGTGTATTTTAGCATGTTTCCCAGCCTCAATCTGCTCTGCAAGTGGAGCCATGCTGTGCTCTTTTGGGACAGCGTGTTGTCAAGTGTGGCCTTTTCCAGGCCAGGCTGGAAACAGGGAGCTGTTGGGATGCAGTTGAGATGCTGACCTTGCACATGTGCTACCTGGGAGCCCTGAGACAGGTGTGAAGGCACAGGGGGCCACCAAGGCTGCGTATGTGTGCAGTCAAGGAGCTCTTGGGACCTCTGCAAGTCGGAAGCGGAGAAGTTCGTCGTTCCTGGCTGTAGCAGGGCCACTCGGGCTGAAGATGCTGGTTGCTGTTCAGAGGCCAGACACTATGGCGATGGGCTCTGTGGAAGGAACGATAAACACTGGCTCTTCCCAGTGGCTGTCAGGGAGGTTAGCTGACTCTCCCATGGCCAGGCAGTGAGTCCATGTCAAGGCAGAATTAGCAGCTGGGTGTCCCTGGCCCCCAGCCCTCAGCATATCCTGCCGCTGGCTGCATAACCCGGAGTGAGCGCGTGTCTGTGGAGCTGCCGCAGCCTGCACAACCCCATGGGATTGAGCCTTGAACCAGAGCTCCCTCTGCTCCCAGTCGTGGCTTGGGTGGAGCTGTGAATCTGGGATCTTCCAGGGAGCTTCATGGATACCTCAGTAAAGAGGACGCGGTCATGAGCCTGTGCCCTCTCTAAGCCATGTGCTGGGGAATGAGCCCATCCATGCTGTGAGATGCTAGAGAAGCCCCGTAATCATGGAACCCGGCTTTCTAAGTGCTGCTGTGCAGGGACTTGCTTGCTTTGACCAGTTGATCTTCCTTAGGGTAAAAGCTGGAGGAGGAGCAGGTACAGAAGTTTTACTGGCAGTAACTTCAGCGTGACCCTCATGTTGAAGGCAAGTCTAACCTCCCCCATGAAGGTATCTTCTGTTACTTCTGTGGGCTCTCAGCTGGGTCCCCAGAAACCTTTCTGGGCCCTACAGCCAGGGGACAGCCCCTTGCTGGTTCCTGGGACTGCAGCTTCCACCCCATGATCTTCCCTTCAGCAATGGCAGTGCAGAATTAATGTCAGGTCTGTAATTTAGCTCAGGACTGTTATGAGACACAATCTAGCTCTAAAGCCAAGGCCAAATAGTACTAGCATGGGGTCAAGTTCCTGAGGCACACTCTGCCTTTGGGTCTAATTTGGGTGCTGAGTAGCTGGACAGGTATTTACATGTTCCCTACAGAGACCTAGAGGTCTCTGGATCCTATTCTTCTCCCTTGGATCACCTAAAATGGTAAGAATTTTCAAGGGGGATTAAGGTTGTGATCTCTGGGGAGGGGAGTGGACATCTGGTAGGAGTCCCGTCCATATTAATAGCCTCCGATTAAATGTATGTTATCAAATGGGGCAGCTCCCAATCGGCCAAGACACTGTGAACTCTGTTGCCTAAAGAGCTGCCTGGGACTTTGGGCTGCTGACCATGGCTTTCCACAGGCACACAGGTAAAGTGGACGTGCTGCCAGGCGTTATGGGAGAAGCCTTGTGTGTACGATGCCTCCTACATGGGTAGGAAGGTTTTGCTAACAGGTTCCTGCGCAGGAGAAATAACTCTTTTGAATGCCATCCTAAGCCTCAGCAATCTGCAGCTCTAACTAATGCTGGCAAATGGGCTGATAACCAGCGTGGGGGTCTGGTGCAGGGAATGTGGTGGTGGCAGTGGCTTCATCTGTTTTGTAAAATCCCTTGGGTGGCAAGTGCTTTCGTATCCGCTGTGGGAAGGCTTAGCTGTTATTTGAGGACGAGTGGGTGACAATGGGGATGAAGATGCAGCAAGCCTGCTGTTGCAATGGGCAGGGGAAGCGTGTAGCAGAGGGGAACGTGCAGCAGCCCAGTGTGTAAACCCAGGCTGTTTGTGTCGGGGAGCAGTTTGTGGCTACTCCCACTTCTCTGTGTTTGTCTCATAGATCAAGCAGGCTGGCCCTTGCCAGCGATAGGAAAAGGTTAACTTTTCCTTACCATTAACACTGACAGGAATCTTGCAAACAAGTTTTATGTGTCCCCCATGGCATGCTGATGTGTTGTGTCTTCCCATCCGTGACTAAGCTCCTCTAGCCTTTCAATTACAGACAATTGAAAGCTCTTCAGGATTTTTAAAAGGTTATCCAGTTCTTAGAAGCTAACCATGTTTGTGTGTGTGTCCAGCATGTATTTACGGCCCTACATCACAACCTACGATGGCAGTGCCACTGCATGTCTTGATGAGACGTAGCCCAAGGGGTGGACGTGCCTGGGGAGAGGGTGTCCAGTTTGGGGCACAACTACTGTGGGCATCAAAGTGAGCTGCTATGCACCAGGAGACAGACTTGGTTGGGAACATAGAGCCTTTTCAAAACTGGGCAGGCAATTCACAATGTGCAGTTCAACTCCATGCTCAGCCTCCCAGGACAGGGCACAGCCATGTGGCTTCTTGCATGGCTTGTAACTACTTAGGATTTGCTTGTGTGAGGCAGATATACCTTATGCAAAGGTACCTTCCTGAGTAGACTTCCGTGGTATCCATTCAATTAAAATGTAAGATGACATTTGTTTTTTAACTTCAGCCCACGAGGCTGATGGATGCTGTAGCCTTCTTTCATGATACTCCCAGCTGTACCTTTCTTTTCTTTCTCATCTTCCTCAGGGAGGTGTTCTCTGGAGTGAGGACCCATGGAGTTTTGTTACGCTGAACTATAAAATGCTGAAGTGTGTTCTAAGCTGATGCTGTGGTTGTAGTGCTGCCACCAAGTTAGAGTGCAGCATCTGCTCCTGCAGCCTGCGAGGAGCCCCCCTCCCCAGGGCAGCTGTGGTGGGGTGCTGTGGGGTACTGCAGCGCCTGCCCGGGGGGTGAATTCCCTGCAGCAGCAGAAAAAAGCCTTGTGTTTGGCTTTTGGGGGCACCTGGGCATGAGGACAGCCAGCTACTGGGATGGGCGCAGATCCATGCATAACTGGGAACGTAATTGAAGAGTCTCAAAGGTCAAAGCTTAAAGCAGCCGCAGAGTGATTTAGCTACAGAACAGGATTTTTTTTTGTTTTAGCTGATTTGGTTTGTTTTGAAAGGTTTGAACTTCACTGCTTAAACTCTGCCTAAGTGCTCAGACTGACTCTAGGCTGTAGTGCTGAGAGCCTTGTCAGCCTCAGCTGAGGTCTGTGTTAGGCGCAAAAGCGAACCCTGGGGAAAGTGTTTGCAGGGCTGGAGCAACGTGGGTTTCTTAATAGCACGTCCCCACTTCCCTGGGGAACTGTGAAGATTTAATGATGATTGGGCTGTGCTCAGACATGGTAGCAATAGGACCATAGGGAAAGTTTTTGGCAACTGCCTGAGGAACTTGGAGCCATTCTTGTTCTAAATAAAGCAGCTTCCATTTTATCAACAGACTAATTTTTGAGTTAAGAGTATGAAACTCTCACGTGCCCCCAGCCTGGCAATGGGAGAGCACAGCTCTCTACTTCCCAGCAAAAATGCCCTGCAAGTGATTTATTTCTTTCCGTGTTGCCCTGGGCAGTGTGCCAGTGACCTTGAGGCTCAGTCCTGAGTGCCGCTTCGCAGTTCAGATTAACAAGACCCTGCTTCTAAGGGTATTCCCTGGTACTTACAGCAAACCACGCGACGTTGCATAGAGGAATGCTGAGAGTAGGAACTCAGGTGACAGAGCAGGGAATGCTAGGTCCTGAGCTGAGACGGGCAGGTGCAGCCAGTGCCTGGAGCTATGGGGGCTCTGTCTGTGGAGAAAAATGAAATGGGTGGGGAGCCAAAAAGCAATTGCTGTTTTTCTTCCATATTGCTGTAGAGTATGCAGGTGTGCATAGGGCAGGGGGTTAACACCTTCAGCCTAATTTTTTTTCTTAAGTGGCAGAATAGTCTGTAAGGTTTAAGTACAGTTTCCCTGGTTGTTTTTAGAGACCACATTTCAAGTTCTTCCTTGGTGGTTTATCACATTTAAACATACTCCCCAGAGACATTAACACATATCCTGTGCTAAGTGCTTTGCTTATCAGCTATGTTTCAGCTCCCTTTGCAGCGTGCTTTGGTTTCATTTGTTGTTGTACAAACCACTGTGGTGCTGCTTCGTTGGGGTATAGAGCTGGGCTGAACCAGGAGAAACCAGCCCAGGGGGCACAGGAGACACATGGGCTTGTGTTAATGCAATAGCTTTTGAGGGGTGGCACTTCTTAGTCCATCCCAAAGCTTGCCACACTGCAGGGTGCAGACATAGCTCTGGTTGTGACCACTGCTGGGACAACCTCATGACTGCTCCACAGCGTGGTGTCAGTGTGACTTGAGATGTGTGGAAACTGGCGGAGCCTCAAACATTAGAGGTCTTTATTTGAAAGATGGAGGGCTTGGTTGTCCAAGGGCTGAGGAGCCGCTTTTGAAAAGCAGAAGATGCTCTTTGAGGACAAGTGGCTAACTGGCACCTCTCTGGTCAGGTAAATGTTAGGGTTGAATTCCAGTGGGTCTTTGTGCCAAATACCGTGATACTTGAGAAGGCCACTGGTCTGGCCAGCTCCCCTCAAGCTGTAGCCAAATCCGTCAGGGAGCTACATTTAGACAGCACCCTGCCAGGGTTGGTGGGAGAGGGACACCTTGCTTAAGGGGGGGGTTGCTTTCTGGAAGTATTGCTGGAGTTTTCTTGAGCTCTTATTTTTATTGAGGCTCCTCTAGGCTATTTACTGCACTTACCCCTTTCCCCGGCAGTCTGTGCTCTCTCTTGTCACCTGCTCCTCCCCAGCACAACATCCTCTGCACAAGGACATCAGCCCGGGATGGAGAATACTCTGTCCGTGCTCTTCCTCTGTTTCCTAAATCACCTTCTGTGGCCTCAGTCAAGCTGAAATGGGGTTTGAATCAGTGCATGTCCTCGGGGTCTGTAATTCTCCTGGAGTGCGACAGAAGACACTTGACCAGGCTGTCACCTCAGAGACACCGTAGTCCGATGTAAGGGTACAGCCAAAGAAACGGTGTTCCAACAGCTTCCAAGCTAAAACGTCTGCGTGCGCTGCTGGCGTTTGAAGGACACCACTGTGAAATGAAACACAAGGGTACAGTGCTTCCGGGTTTTGTGGTTGGGGTGATGAGTGCTTAGGTTGCGGTGCTGTAGCGCGGTTGTACCACTGGTGTGAATCCCTGCTGTGGGCTCAGCAGCTGCTGCACAGCTTGTGCGGGGGGAAGAGCTGCAGCATGCGCTGAGAGAAAGGCCCCAAGGAAGAGCAAGGAGGAGCCATGATTTTTCCATATACTCAGTGTGTCCTTAGTTTCAGGACTTGCCTGTTTTCCAGACAGCAAAGACAGCACAGGGTTAATATACCTGGGACCTCTGGAAAGTTAAGCTGTGGGGATGTGATGCAGCTGGAGGGTGAACAGGTTATTAAGGAGATAAACATCCTCAAACCCAAGATCTGCTGCCAACCCGGCTCTAGATAGGTGTTTTTTGTTTGTTTGTGTTGTCTGTAGAGCTCCAAAGCTGCTGTGATAAATGTGTGTCTCATGTTAGCACATGATACGTTACATGGGAGAACAGGATTATGTTACTCCTTGAGCCATATGTTCACGATTATGTGTTCTGCTTGAAAGCAACCCTAAACCTGAGATCAGGAATCTTTTGATACTGTTTGCCCTGGACTCTGTGCAATTGCATTTCTTCTAAATTAAACCCACTTGCTTCATACAGCTCTGCAGAGCTGGCCATGGCTCACATAGTTTCCACATTTCCCAGCTGCTTATTTGTTTCATTTACTTGACCCAGTACGAACACAACCCTTGGCATAGTTGTCAGCAGGACACGGCCATCTCCTGACCTTGGCAAGGCAATGCTACCAGTCCTCAGTCCCCAGAGAGTGCAGTTCCTGCCAGCTTGGCCTCCAGCCTGCTTCTGTGAGTTTTAGGGGAAGGGGAAGGGTGTGAACCTGGTCCCCAGGACTATCTGTCCTGCTTTCTGGAAGAGAAATGCTCCAACCTGTTCTGGCCTGAAGTTACTGAAAGGGTGAGAAAGAGGAGGCGGTGAGATGACTTCTGGAGTTTAAAATCTGCTAAGCAACAGTGAGTCCCATCTCCTGTGTCCTGTCCCAGCTCCTCCTTGGCTTGCAGATGGTACCGGAGAAAATCAGCTCCTTTATGACCAGCGCCTGCAGCATCTTCCACTGCCACTCATCCAGCAGCTTCCTGAGCCCAGAGATGGGGCAGAAGAGGAGGTCTGATATAATGGCATTTTGCAGGCAGGCACCTCCTCGGGCTTTGCACCTGGTTGTATCGGGGATGCTCGTGGTGCACTGACATCAGCATGTTGCTCCCAAAGGAAAAGACATTGGTCCAGTAAAGGAGACAGTGAAGGCAGCAGCCACCCCTCACTGAGGTGCCTGGGCTGTTCCCTGGTCAGGACCTCCTGGGTTGATGTGTGTGTGCCAGTCTGGTGAGGTGTGCCAGCACCAGTGCCTCGGCTGCACAGTCCCAGTCTCCCGGCCCTGGGGCTCCTATGTCAGCGTGAGGATATCCCATGCTGGCAGGGTGGACCACACAATTGGTGGTACAGCTAGAGTTACTGGAGTGGGCAAGTGGCCAAAAGAAGCAGGTCCTTGTACCGTAACAGCACGGCAGCCCTGCCTGCCCAGCGTCCTGCAGCCAAGGATGAGCCTGACCAGGTCCCACTGACCCTCCCTTGCTCTGTGCTGGTGCTGCAGCTCTACCAGGAAAAGAAGAATGAAATTAAATTTCCTCTTGGCAGCCCCCATTGCCAGACTGCTGTCACATCTTCTCTCTGCTTGCTGATGGTGCAGAAAGTTGGAGGCTGTGTCCTGGGGTGTTGGCTCTGCAGGGGAGAGGGGGCTTCGTGACACTGGGGGCTGTGGGGGCATGAGTGGCATGGGCAGAGATGGAGCTGCATTTCTGGGACTGCACAGGCTCATGTAATCCAGACGGAGCTGTTGCAGCCCTCGCAGGAGGGTTGCTGGCTTTCTCTGAGGAAGGGTGTGGGGAATGGAGGGAGCTGTTAGCAGAGGTGGTCTGGGAGGCTGGGAGCGGGTGGCTGGGGAGAAAAGGTAAGCTTGCACCTCTGCCCAAAGTGGAAAATCGTCTGGTCAAGAACCCCTGCACCTGCTGACGTGCTGGCTCCCTGGCCATGGTGGAGCATCGCGCCTTGGCAGAGCCCTGCTGCATAACCTGAGGAAGTTTCTTGACATGTAGGGAGATCTTTTCTTGGTTGTTCCCCCCTCCCCCCCCCAATGTCTTTATATGTGAAAGCCCAGTAAAAAGAGGCAGTTGGACACCACACAACTATCCAGCACAAAAGGCTTCTCAGGGATGCAGCTGGAAGCATGGAAACTGTTCTGCTCTGCTCGGGGTTGGCGGCGATTTCTGTGCACAAATTTCACAGCGCCTCAGCCAGGACCTTGCCGCGGCCTGTGGTGGGCCTGGCTGTAATGAGCTAAGTGGCTCTCAGCGAGTGATTAGGTATTGTTCTCCTTGTTTGATGTGAAATATGTAAATAAAAGTCTAGTATCCTTCCTCTTAAGAAGGTGATGGGGAAGGGCTGGTGTGGGACAGGATGTTGCAGTGTTGGAGCCCAGGAGGCAGAGAGCTGTGCTTTGGGGCTTGGCCAGAGCCCATCCTGTCTCTCTATAGGCAGAAATCTAGTGTTTGTATCTTGGATGGCTGTTACGGGAACTGAAAATATTTGTTACTAATGTATCGCTTCTGTTAATTGTAGTGGCCAGCGCAGTGCTGGAAGGACAGGGGCCACAGCTCCAGAGCAGCAGTTGGCCCACATGGCCCCACTTGGTAGCCCACATTTCTTGAAGACTTCATGGTATTTCCCTCTCTGTGTCCTAAACGGCAATTCATGACCTGGGAGGGGACACCCAAGCTGTCTTCTTCAGCAGGTGTTCAAATTTGTGATTGCTACGACTGAACCCCTGTACTGCACCCGGCCTCCCCGAGCGCGATGGTTCGTCAGCCTGGCCTCAACCCTAAAGGCCAAGCTGGAGGCACCTGGAAATACGTCTTATTTGCACAGACCCAGGAACCTGGAGCAGTTGCGGGGGTTTCAGTACTCCAGCTTCACCTTCTTCCCTCTTGCAGGGCCTGGCAGTTACACCGTGGGCACCATGTCAGAGCGCTTTGACTGCCACTACTGCCGTGATTCTCTGCAAGGGAAGAAGTACGTGCAGAAAGAGGGCCGCCACTGCTGCGTCAAGTGCTTCGAGAAGATCTGTGCCAACACCTGCATAGAGTGCAAGAAACCCATTGGAGCTGACTCCAAGGTGAGTGCTGAGCAGTGAAATGGGTGATGAGTGACAGGCAGGCGCTCCTTTCCATCACTTGTTTTGCTGGCTCTGGTCTGTTTGTGAACTTCTGTGCAAAACCAAGTTCTCTTGCGAGTCCTCTGGCTGGTGGGCCGTAAGGTCCTTGGGCAAAGAGCCAGAAGCTCTGGGGCACTGCCAGAAGGTTGCTCGTGATGGGCTGCTTTTGTATGGGAGCCAATTTCAGGATCTAGATTCAGCCACATCAACTGCTGCAAATGCCGAATGGTGCTGAAGAGAGCACTGCAGGTAACCCAGCCTGCACAGCACGGGCTGAAAACTCACCTTCTGGGCAAAGTTTTCAGAAACCTAGAGTCTGATTCTTGTCAGTTTGTCAAATATTTAGCACTTCATGTTTATAGCAATAATAATGTACACCTGACCTAGAGGGAACTTGACAACAGAAGCCCACACTTACAAAACTTCAAATCTCAAAGTTGTTGGTTCAAAGCATCTGCTGCTGCTCTGAATGTCCAAAATGAATGTGACTGTAATTAAGACCCCCGTGTGAGTTTCATTAAATGTCCTTCCCTCAACTGCTTGCAGACGAGCTGCCCCTCTAACCACTAAATGCAGACATGCTTGGGAACTAACGGCTCTATCCATTACTGCCAAGGCTGATGAGGCAGTAGCTTGGTTTTAGGGCTACTCAGCAAGAGAAGGGCTTACTGCTCACTCCACTTCTGTTCATTCCAGGAGATGCATTTCAAGAACCGCTACTGGCATGACACCTGCTTCCGCTGCGTCAAGTGCTACACATCCTTGGTCAACGAGCCCTTCATGCTAAGGGAGAACAACAAGGTTTGGTGTAGCAACTGCACTGCCACCGAGGATGCGCCCAGGTGTAAGGGCTGCTTCAAGCCCATTATTGCAGGTACTGGTGCCAGTGACACAGATCACTGTTGCATCCTGCTCCAGGGCAAAACCGTGGTGATTTATCAAGCCATGGAGGCTGCAGCTAGGGGTTAGGGCATCATGGTGGAACGCTGGACACCACAACATAGAGCCAGTTGTGACTGTTGCTCCCACCTGCTCATTTTATGCAAGTGTTGAAAGGCTGCTGTGCAGTTAACCCTCACATGGATAGTTCACCTTAGCAGTTAAGTCTTAAACCATTTCTCCCAAAAGCTTTGCTCTGTAAATCAAAATCCCCTTCTCAGAAAGACTCAGGCACCTGCCTGACAGATCTGAAGACAATCTAGAAGGCCCTGGCTAAAGTCAGATACAGAAACCAACAGCTCATCTCTTGCCCACATTACAGTTTGAATCCTGGGCGTAGCTATGGACAGGTCTTGCCTACAGGTATGGTGCATTGCACAGAGGAGGAGTTTGGTTCAAGCCCGAAATCCCACCTAACGAGTTACTTCTGTCTGTTGTAGGAGACCAAAATGTCGAGTACAAGAAGATGGTCTGGCATAAGGACTGTTTCACCTGCAGCCAGTGCAAGCAAGTGATTGGATCTGGGAGCTTCTTCCCCAAGGGTGATGAGTTCTACTGTGTCTCCTGCCATGAGCACAAGTTTGCCAAGACCTGCGCTAAGTGCAAGAACGTAAGTCCTTCCACTTTGCAAAGGCAGCTGCCAGAACTGTATCTTGTCTGTCTGTTCAAAGCAAAGAGAATAAACCAGTAGGCAGATCATACTGGAGCTGTACCCGTGCCTATGTTCTTTCCTTGAGATACTGGTGCAACAACGTGAGAGTGCTAATGGTTCTTGCACATTACAGTGCCTGAGCAGGGGTTGCAGGGTTATCTGATAGCAACTCCACTGAAACCAAGCAGTCACTGGCCTGTATTCAAGCAGTAAAGCAATGCTTTATAAGACAGCTGGTTTACGACTTTTGTAACTGATTAGTGTAGAATTCCAGAGTCACTGCAGGTAAAATAAACTATTGTGAAAGCTCCAGGCATGCACGATGTCAGGCTAGAGGAACTCATGTGCTGCACCTTTTTAATGAAAACTCGTTCAGTGTTACGAGATCTCCCCCATGACAGAGCCCTCCTACTCTGCACCCCATGCCTGTGTCACCTCTCTTCTTCCCTCCTGCTTCCAAAACTCATCTCTGCTCTTTGCCTCCTAGCCCATCACTTCTGGAGGCCTCACTTACCAGGAAAAGCCTTGGCATTCAGAGTGTTTCATTTGCTCCAACTGCAAGAAGCAACTAGGTGGAAAGCGCTTCACAGCTGTGGAGGATGAGTTTTATTGCGTTGAATGCTACAAGGAGTGTGTTGCCAAAAAGTGCGCTGGCTGCAAGAATCCTATTACAGGTATGTTACAGGGATTAAATGCAGCTTGAGGGCAGTGGGTGCTTAAGGTCAGAACAGTGATCCCAAAAGCCAGGCAACACCAGCAGCAGGTCTGGTATCCCCAGCCCAATCCCAGCAATTTACACGTGATCTCATGATAAGCCACGCACTCTTGCTGGACGGAGGCTGAGTTAGTAACTGAGCTCTTCACCCTCTGCATGCCTCAAATTTACCTCCTTCAAAACCTCCCCAGCTAGAGCTGTTCCCTGTCTGGGAACCTTAAGGCTCAAAAGAGCAGTGTTTTATTGCCCCAATGTGACAAGTGCTGTGCTTCAGATGTATTTTGCACATCACAGCTACTGGATCACAGAGCTCAGCCCTGAAATGTGGGTGCTAATCTGCCATGGGACCTGTGTTCTGTTCTGCACTTTAGAGCATGGCTCCGAGCCCCTAACAACCAGGCAACCTCTCCTTGCTCTACATCTTCATCTTTCCTTCAGCTTGAGTGTTTCCTGGAGAAAGGATCCACAGGAAAAAGCTTACTGCATCGACAAGCCACACCAGCCTTATGCTAAGCTGCCTGTTTCTCCAAGTGCACTAATACAGAGCAGCAGTGTGGTCCAGTTGCAATTTTGGTTAGTATTTTAGGCATAAAAATATGGTTTGCAAGACTGCAGAAGCACAGCAGGCAGTAAGAGTGGGATCTGCTGTTTGGTAGGCTGACCCAGCCAAGGGAAAAGCTACTATCGCCGTCCTATAATTGTTTTCTCTCCTAGCAGGATTTGGAAGAGGAACCAGTGTGGTTAACTACGAAGATGAGTCCTGGCACGATTATTGTTTCAAATGCACAAAGTGTGCCCGTGGTCTGGCCAACAAGCGCTTTGTTTGCCATAATGGAAAAATTTACTGTGCTGAGTGTCCCAAACGACTGTAAGGAGCAGACAGCAACTGCTGTAAAATGGATTTTAGAGACCTGCTTTCCAAAACAGTCCTGGTAAAAGAGCAGGTTTTTGCATGTTAACAATTTTAACTTTTTCCATTTTAGTATAAAAACTAAAGTAGCCTTAATGTACTGGGTTTGACTTTTGAAGCTCCTGCAGTACAAAAGCATGTAACATTGCAAAAATCTAACGTTGCTTCCAAGTAACTCTTCGTGTAAAGGCTCAAAATGCTGTTAGATTTGGCATTCGAGATCCACACACTACGTTAATCTGCGTGTGGCTTAAACAAAGCTAGTTTTAAACTTGTCTGGTATACATTTAAGCTTGGCACTTAAATGAAGTGGGTTTGACAAGGCATGCACCTCAGAAACAGAGACGCAAAGATTGCGCCTGGGATCAGAAAGATCCATTATTATGCTTTTACAAGTACAGGTACATTACATACATCACCCCATTAATAGCAGCTCAGTAACAAATACCTTAGCTTATCCTACCACACCAAATTGCAGCACATGTATGGAATGGCTTCATCTTACATATAACAATGTTTTGGCAATATGATTTAGCTTTAGTTAAGTTTCCATACTCTTGTTTTAGTCTTGATTTCTGCATGGTTTGTCCAAAAATATTTACTCATCAGCTTTTTTTACATCATCGTTTAAACAAGGCTGTCTACATACAACTATTAATTCATTAACAAGTAAACCTTTCAACTACAACAAAATGCACGTGCATCTAGAAGTGCCTTAAAAGTAGCTCAGACAACGATAGCTCTCCTATCATGTCAGTGTATGTTTTATGATTTAATAAAAATGAGACTAGTGCCTGGTTGGAGCTCTCAGTCTGGAAAACTTTTTTTTTCATTTGCCATCATCTCACACAGTTGACATCTGAAATCAATGCCACTGATACTGGCAAAGTAAAGAGTCAGCTGTTCTGCCATAGCACCCTTAAAGAGCTGAGGCTCAAAGCAACAATTTCCGTAACTAATTAATTCTTTTAATATATAACTGACACTGGACCATCTGCCAAGAACACCCTGTGTGAAAAAGCCCTTTGGAGAACATATGTACAGCCACTGTCCACACACAGGTCTATTACCCTCCAGCAACCTGAATGCTGGTTTAAGGGTTTTTTTCCCAGCAGCAGTTGATACTATACCAAAATATTTATCATCAACTGGGTGTTGCTCTAGTCATTCCCTTTTGTTCACAGGCACCTACCAGAAACAAAGAACCCTTGTAAGAAAACCAAAAGAAAGCATCTTGCTGTATTCTTGATGGCCACTGCTCCACTGTGGCCTTTGAGCGCTGCTGGACCCACAGAACATAAAGGTGCTGGTCCTACAAGTGAAAGGCAAAGGCTTACAGTGAAAAGCAAGTTAAAGAATTTGGTTATGAATGCATCATCAGCATATGCAAACACAGCAAGATCTGGAGGTGTTAGTACAAACACCGTCCCAACCACACCAATGCAACTGCCACAGAGGCCACCAGTTCAGAGAATCGGCAAGGGTGGGGGAGTTAGAGCAGCATCAGAGTGCATCTCAAGACAGGTCAGCGTGGCAAGGGGCTGGAGACTCCTAGTAAGGTAATGTTTAGCATTACAGAAATAAAGCATTGTTCAACTGCAAAGTTTATTTAACAGTGCGCACATATTTACACAGAGCTGTAACAGACCAGTCAACAAATAGTATCAGCACAGAAAAAATACCGGCATCTGTTTCATTAGAATGATTGTCTCTGCCAGAATGAAACAGCTATCATACAAAAATACATTTTTCCTTTTTTACCTAAGGCACTGCTCTAAAGTCTAAACCAGCTCTATTCTGAGTAGCGAACGCCAAGAGTAAGAAGGCCGAGGGTTTCCTATAACTGCGATGTCGAGGAAAGCACGTGTTTAGTTCCAACAACCACTGAAAACACAGCTGCCATTTGGATGATTCATTTGAATTGCAGTTATCAACTAATGGTTAATAGCAGGATTTGAGATCGCTATTCTTTACAGTAATAATCACTTATGCAGTATATCTGTTAGAAGAGACATAAGAAGACTGCATTATTACTTTTAGTAGCAATTTTCAGAAGACGCTTAGTTAATCTCTTTATGCTGTAAAAAGCCAGCAAGTTTAGGTTAAATAGATTACTTAATGCAGGCTTTAGGGGAAGGAAAAAAAACCCAACCATATATGCAGCTTGCAGCCACTGTTATAAGGCTAGAACAGGAGCGCTTACTTAGAATAATTAACATGAACAAAACACGACCTCAGTGGTCTAATACTGTTATGTACACAATAAAATAACAATTCCATGAGTGTAGATAAATAATTCAAAAGGAACACATTTTAAAAAGCATGACATGTTAAACTGCACTATGACAGACATTCTTGTACTCAACATTTTTGTAACATATTAGTGCATACGCTGTAAAATGGTTTCATGTTTACCAATAGATTAAAACGTGTTAGAGATGGTACAATACTGCATTTTGAAACTGCCAATACTTTCATATTAGAAAATGAGGAATTTTTCTTCTCCATTCAAAACTGAAGATGTTCGATTTTGCATTTTTAAATAGCAAAACCAAGTAACAGTGTTTTTCTAGAACATTAACAAGGGAGTTCAGCTTTATCGCACACTGAATGAGTCTTTTATTTCATCATGTGCCATGCTGGGAAAATGCAAAATGTGGCCAGAAGCTAACTGGGGCACCGCCAGTGACATGTTGCTGTACATGCTGATATGAAAAATTAGAAAAAAAGACTGAAACAGGTCACTGTAAGGTTTGTAAAAGGGAAACAAGTTGTATTTGAACAAGGAAATCTTATCTAACAACTAGCTGAACGGATGGAAAACAACACACAGCGCAATAGTTTCCCTGAAATGTTTCAAGGTGCAAATAAGTCTGTCATCCCTCCCCCTGGTGTTTTTTGTGTTTTTTTTCAAACTTGAAGATGGATAAAGGTAAACAAGCAGCTTTTCAAAACAAGGCCTTCGGTACTTGATAAAACACTGGATTACTGAAGTGCAATCAGATTATTTCCAGGTCTCTAGTGTTCACAGTTCTGTCCAAAGAGAAGAAAACATTTAACCATCATAACTGTGTGCATGCGACATACGCCTACCATCACTGTCAGGGTCTACACCCAGGGAGTGAGCACAGAACCACCTGGTTACTTGCAGTCCAAAATAGCGCAGTAGCTTTTCATTTTTTCATATACGAATATTAATTTTCAACATTCTGTACGTATTTTTAAACCATATTACGTCTAAACATTTTCAAGTTCAGAATTAAAAGGCAACACTTTCTTCACTAAAAAGTGAATTACTTTGATCAGAACAAAACGTGATCAGCAGAATCACATTAAATCTGTCTGCTCCCATGGCCCAATTAGTCGTGGCTTCAAAGGAAGTCTCAATAAGGCTATGTCGATGAGACTAAAGTTCACAAGACGCAGAGTGACAGAGGAGACTCAGGAAACAGTTCAGTCTAGAAAAGTACTACACTTTAATTAAAAAAAAGTGCTACACATCACTTGAAGAAAATGTGGATAGCAAGTCCTGTTTTTTTCACTACCATTCATTTCAACTGTTCATGCAGTCATTTCTCTCATGGAAAGAGATCTCCTGCTGTAAGTATGTCCATTTGGAGCTTAGCTCCATCACCAGAGAAGTTTAGTCTCAGGTAAACTAGCTTGCTGAAGCCTCTCTGACACACTATGCTATGCTGCATCAGGCTTCTCAAGTACATGTGGCTTCACACACAGCCTTGCTTCTTTTAGAAAATTCAGAATATTGTGTGTGCAGCTTTATTACTCCTCCCAAAATGTAACATAACCATCTATGGAGTTTAGGGTTGGTGTTACCCCCCCTCAGTGAAGTGAAAGGCTAATCTACAGTAAGTAGAGAAGACAGTTAATACCTTGCCAGATCCTGAAGAGACCTTGTAAGACCATGCAGGTCAGCATCAAAAAGTTACAGAACATGTCTAGGAGTGGAAAGGTCTTGTCTGTAGTTACATCAGACACCTTTTAACCTATTAGTATCTTCAAAAGTAACGTGCCATTTAAGTCATCTTAGAAGAAGCCTAAAATACAACAGATGGGCTTGAATGCTGGTAGGAGATACAGGAGCTTCACAAGGGCTTTGCTGTGTCTTTGGAAGAGCCTTAATGTTGGGCCTTAGCAGCTGTCTAGAGCAACTCCCTAAAAAGGCATCAGTACGTGACTCCTTTTGACAGAACACAAGTTACAAGCACTAAACGAAGCTTTCCCTCCAGTCTACACATTGTAAAAAGTGCCTTGAAAATAAGAAGCTGTAGTTAAGGCAAGGAGAATAAAATGCAAGTAAGTTAATTATCTAGCCAGAGGAAGAAACAGATAGGGAAATCAGCTTGGATTACCTGATGAAGCATCTATAGGTTTGGTCAATTAATTCAGTGCACCATCTTCCTCAAAAGCCAATTTGGGACTAGAAGGTATTGTAGCAGCATCATTCAAGTTTTGATTACAGTTACCAGCAGAGATGCTGTCCGAGCTCAGCTTGGTTGACTTAGAATGCACTCCAACGTCAATAAAGTCCTCAAAAGTCCATGAACCGGATTTTCCATTAAGATTCTGAATAAGTCCAATTGTATGATCAGCTTCATTAGCACCCAACTTCACTGAGTCATCGATGACCATTTCTTTTGCAGGATGGCTAGAAAAAAGGAGAATGGATACTTGCATTAAAATTTCTGGATGTTTAACCTTTAGATTCATTACAGGAGAGCCTGTAATTAGCAGTCTGCATATTCTGCAAAGCACTGAATATCCTGAAGGGCATTCCCAGACAAGCTACTCCAGCTGCCACGTGGGATCTCCCTCCAAGAGCCAATGAGGAAGAACAACTCACCAACATATACCCACTTTTTACTGTACTAATAGCTCTCAGGTAAGGTCTGAATCCAGAAATTCGATATAAGAAAGCAACAAGTTTTAGTAGTGTGCATTTTTCCTTTTTTCTCCAGTTTTCAAAACACAAAACCAAGCCTCAGAAGACCAGCAATATTTAAAACAGATTCAAAATCTAAACCCAAAGCAGAGTGACAAATTTTCATTCATTCTTAAGAAAATAATGAAAATGTCTTTATAGTCTGTCACTGGAAGAATGACATTAATTTATCATCACTTAAAGAAAAAAAAAAAAG
Source organism: Mesitornis unicolor (assembly GCF_000695765.1). Classification (NCBI taxonomy): domain Eukaryota; kingdom Metazoa; phylum Chordata; class Aves; order Mesitornithiformes; family Mesitornithidae; genus Mesitornis; species Mesitornis unicolor. Next base: position 35,593 of record NW_010173546.1, on the reverse strand, counting down.
ACATCACAATGTAGTTTCTACATCATTGGCATTTAGATGAGCAAATGGAACAAGCATCAGAAAACAGATTTTCCACTAGTAGGTGGAAATGCTTTATGTTCAAGAAGATAAAATTTGAAATACTAAAACAAAATTCCCATTAAGCGAGGCTTTTGTGTTGTATCTGGTGTTTCAGCACAACTGTAACTATTCTAGAGCTTTCTGTAGGTTATTCTTCCTTTTCAGTGCTGTCCCCGTCCCTCTTGTTTAATGTTTTGGTAATGAGAAGGACTGCTAGCCATTTCAAGAGAAAAGATTCAAAGCCAATGCCATTCTTTTAAGTAACACTGCTGCACTGTGTCTCACCTCTTAACAAAGCCAGCACTGTCAACATGGTGCCATCTAAAAAAACCCTCACCCTGAACTAACCACCTCTGTGTGAAGCAGTAAACCGACAGCATGCACACACCACATGCCTGCAGCAAGCCAGAGTCATACTACAAAGCTAGCGGGGTGCAAAATTTGATGCAATGCTACATACAGCACGAAATTGAATTTAAACGTAGAGAGGGATTTCGTGACTGATGGATTACTGCTTTGACAGTAAAACAGCCACCTACAGACTCACCTGGAATCCTTTAATTCAGTAACATGTAGAGATCCCTCATCACTTTTAAAATCACCTCCATTCATAAATACTTCACTGGCCTTCAACTCTGACACATCTTGGTCTTCAGATTCGGTAGAGATCAAGCAATGCGCAGCCTCTAAACAACCCTCTGCCTCCCCCTTGACTTCTTGGGGTGAGTCAATGCCATTTAGCTTTTCTGATTGGGCGAGGTGGGGGGGAAAGAAAGAAAAAAGTTCTTCAGTTACAGAACTGCTATTCCAAATTAACAAAATAATTTTTTAAAAAATGACCCTTCCTAGCCAAAACTCGAGGCACGTGGCTTTTATAGAATAATTTCTCTATAGACAAGCTGCCTGTAACAACATGAAATTGTTTTTCATCTTTAAAAAGAAACTTTTAAAATGAAAACCTGCTGCCTGCATTTCACACTCAAATAATTTCTGCATTTAATAATTTTGACTGTTTCCTGTGGAACAGAACAAGCAATGATCTACTCTCTGTTCAAGCAGAGAGCATCCCTGGCATTTCTGGGACTTTTGTCTCAGACCATCCCAGTATTGCTAGGTGACTGACATTTTTAACAATGCTTAATCAACCCTGAGACACTGACTGCCACTTACACCTGACCCATTGGGTTTCCTTACCTGGTTGATCAGTCTTCTCAAGACCCAACTCTTCCTCCTCTTCAATATCATCTCCCTCAGTAGCCTCAGAGGCAGACTTCCCTTCATTCTGCAACTGAATTGCTGGAGTGTTATTCAGAATAACTCACTACCATGCAGCATTTCACAAATGGTTCAATAAAAGCTCCCATGCAGGACAATTCTGTGCCCAGCTAAGGTGATGCTAGTCCAGGGCTAATAGACAATCAGATCATCCAGCAACAACATGCTCTGCTGAGCCAGAGCGTGTAAAGGAATGTGCGGGACCACTTTCCATCTCCTGCTTATGAACTATTCCTGAGTTCCCTCCTCCCTCATTTCTCCAAGGCATGAGCTAAATATTGATTGATGTTCAGTCATATGAAGACTTTGAACTTTGAACGTTCAGAGAATGACTACTCCTACATATAACTGAAGAACTGTTTACAAGGTCAAGTAGCAACAGGACAAGGGCTAATGGTTTTAAACTAGAAAAGGGTAAATTTAGGTTGGATATTAGGAAGAAGTTCTTCAAAATGAGGGTGGCACATCACTAGAACAGGCTGCCCAGAGAGGTGGTGGAGGCCCCATCCCTGAAGATACTCAAGGCCAGGCTCCATGGGGCTGAGCAACCTGATCTGGTAACATTGTTCCAGCTCACTGCAGGGGGGTTGGACTGGATATCTTTAAAGGTCCCTTCCAACCCAATGCATTCTATGATAATGTGCATAATTTACCACAAAACCTAACTCACTATACTAACAAAAATAGAACCAGTTTTCTGTAGCCATCCAAGGGGCATCCAAGATTTGCTTTAGGCAAACAGATGAAGCCAAGAATTAAAAGTTTTCTGGGGAAAAATAGCCCCAGCAGAATGCATACAGGTCATGAAAAAAATCCTTCAATAACGAGTGGTTTTTTTAACCAATCTGCAAGTGATAACACCAATCACATTGTCTCTTGAACAAAAAGTAATAAAACAAAATCTGGTCAGAAAAAGCAAAGCAAAATTTATGCAATGGGAAGCTACTAAAAATTATTCTGGTGCACCAGAACCTTGCACTTCACATGGAAGCCAGATTGTGTAAGGATAACACAGGAAGACAGGAGACAAGGCAAAGCCTTATCTGGGAAGAGCCCATTCTGTCATTATGTGTATAAAGAGATAAAGTACCTTTGATTCATTTTGATCTGACTTTCGTGTCCTTTTCATTATTTCTTCAATTCTCTGTTAAAACAAGGAAAATATTTGCAATGACGCACAGAGCTTTATATTTCAGCATTCTGGTTTTCATTTTTATCAATCCTAATATGTCTTCCTAATTCATAAATTTACTACTTTTTTCCCTCCACCATTTTTAAAGCTCACAAGCCAGAATTGACTTTTAAAAAAGAACACACTACTTCTATTTAAATGCATTTGAGACCATTTGCCTGTTCAGTTTAACACCTCAACCACTAGTTTAGGCTGAGAAACCTCTCTGCTTTCAAAACAGGATACCTTTTTCCTTTCAAGCCTTTCCTGCATATTTTGCTGCATAATTCTCTCTCTTTCCAGCCGCTGTCTTTCAGCCTCTTCTTGAGCTTTTGCTTCAGCTTCTTCTCTCTGAAAATAAAACAAAAAGAAGTCCACAACTCATTCCCAGAGTCAAAAGCAGAGTTGTCACAGACATTCTGGTTCAACAGACAGGAGTATCAGACAATCACTATTCAATATTCCCCCACATTGCAGCTAAATGTCAATTACCCAGCTACCAACATGAAACATACATTACGATGGTATTCAGAAAGTGATCTGAAAAGAAAAACTATGCATAGTGCATGGCTGTACTATGATAAGGCAAATGCTCTGGACGTTGTTGAGCTACTCAGGGTTCAAACTATACTTCAGGATGAAGATTTGTCTAAGAAAGATAATTTATGAAGTAACAAGACAGCAATGTGGCAGGGTTAACTTAAAAATCTTGGGAGTCAGGTATTACTACCAAGATACTTGGTGCTGAGCATCTTCTGTCCCTTCTATCCCAGGAAATCTTTTCCAGTATGTTTGGAAAGAAGACAGAAGCGTAGTTAACACTGAGTAATTGTCATAAACTTAAACAAGCTTTTAAAGAAACATTCAGACAGATGTCAATGCTATCCTTAAGATACAGCTCTTTAAAACACACAGAAATTGATTGTAAAACTGCTTTAATTTTCACAAGTCAACTCATTCAAAGAAAGTCCAATTTCTGCAAAACAGCTTCCTTCAGTTAGAAGCATGCCTTTGTAAAGGAAGGCAGATAATGAGCTGTGGGACCCAATTTAGCAAAAACAGACCTAGAAACACCACCAATCTTTCTTTTAAAGGAACTGGAGCAAGCCAGATGACTTTCCAGACAGACCACCACATTATAATCTGTAGAAATAAGCCGGTAAAGTGGGCTGAATATAAACATTTTACGTATGCAAAATAGCATCCCACATGGCTAAAAAAATTTCAAAATATCTCCTTCTGCCACACACTTGAATTTATCAGATGTTGGGGAAAAAAAAAATCAGAAATCACATAGACTAGGGCAAAGAAGGAACTTCAAGACATTCTCAAATCCACCTTGGACAGGATGCACTCTGCTTTACATCATTCCTGACAGAGATTTGTCAAAACTGTTCTGTGAAAAAAAAATAAAATCAAAGGTAACCTCCTCAAAAAGACTTCAGCAGCTTGTATGAGGAACACAGTTGGAGCCTACAGATGAGCACACCTGGTGTTGAAGTTCTGCAAGTTTCTCCTGCTCTTCCTGTTCTCTGCGGATCCTCTCCTCTTCAGCCTGTCTTTGTTGCTCTTCATAACCCAGGCTCTTTTCCTCCTCCTGTTTGCAGAGCTCCTCCTCCCGTCGTGCCTTTTCCTCAATTGCTCTCTTGGCCATTTCTTCCTCTCTGATTCTAGTGTTTGCAAGACTCAGATTACTGACTGGATATTTCTTTCTTTAAAAGTGTGCGTGCGCATGAGACAGACCAGGAAAGCAAGAAGTTCTAAGTTACCCGATCACAGAATAACTGCGTAAAGGTACTTCTGGATGTGGATTTACAAATGCCACCGTCCAGACCCATCAAAGGAACTATGCATTACATATATACTGAGATACAGATTAATGATACACACAGCAACCTGTCCCATCTCTAACAGTGCTAGTGCCTGTCTCTACTTCAGAAACTGCATTAAGATTGACAGGAACTTTGAATTAAAGCTTAGGAAACAGATACAGCTGGAGTGCCCACCCCACCACTAAAAGCAGCCCTTCCCTCTCCTGAATTGTTACCTTTCCTCTTCCTGTCTCTGAATTCTTTCTTCGTCTTCACGCTCTCTTTGCTCCCGCGCTAGACGTCGTTTCTCTGCCAAGATTTTAGCAGCCTCTTCAGCTGTGGTGGTCCCTGCTACTGTTTTGCTACCTGATTCTGAAAAGGTTAAAAGAAACTGCTGGTAAAAAGTCTCAGTAATGTAATTTTAAGAAAAGACGTTATCACTGTGAGATGAGATTTTTCTCTTGGTCAACTGACCTACTATCTCTTCTATCAGTGCTCACCACTCAGCAAGCATATCCTGTATCTAAAGGCCCACAAGAGCCAAAGGGGAGTCCTAAACAGATGTAAAGTGGAATAATAACAACCCATTTCAACTACACTGATCCAGCCATATTCCAGATGACAGTTAGTCTCCAATTACCATAGTACTTAAAAACACATTTCTGAAAAGATATGTTTATTCTATAACACTTACAAACACTTAAAAGAAAATGGAAAAAAAATACTGCTTTAAGAAATAGACGTTCTTCTAATAAAACTAATTTTACTTACATAAATAATAAATTAACATAAAAAAAACCCAACCACCCTTGCCATCCAGTTGCTCTCAATATATACTGAAAGAACTCTGATTTTTATAGCAGTTATTCCCACTCTCTAGAAATATTGCTGTTTGAATGTGACTAAAGAACTCATCATCTGAACATTCAGAGAATTAGCTCTTGGTGTCAGTAGAGCAATTGCATCATAATGTAGGTGAGGACCTGCCTGTCCTCATTGTAATATTTCAGAAATCAGCACTGTATGTTTGCTTAACATTTATAAAGCCTTCAAGCCAAGGTAATTTTAATGAACAGCGACATCAGGGTTTGATCAGTTATTCTGCTTCTGACCTAAAGACAAATCACTCAAAACACAATGCCATCATTAGGAACTTTAATACCTGAAAAGCTGCTTAAACCCCATGGACACGTAATTACTACCTGCAGCTGTAGGGCCTAATTACACAGAATACACTGTCAGCAGCTGAATCATGGCAGTGTTTGGTGCATAAAAACTGTTCTCGGAGTCCTAGGAAAAGCATTCCAGCACTGACGGGGTGCAGTCACAGAGAAGTTTTCTAACCTTTAGATTTGTCCAATGCTGAAAAAAGAGGCAGCTCCCCAGGATGCATATGGTGTCTCATTTGGGCAAAAACGCAACCATGTCAGTGCAAACATCATCAGCCACAACACTTGCAATGTGAACTGAGGCCAAAGGGGTGCTCCTCCTCCTCATCCCTGAGCAGGAAAGATCAGTCCTCTGATGTTCTAAGAACCATGAGCAGGATCTGCCTACTTGAGACTTGCATGTACTAAGTGCTTTTCTTCCTATATTCTGTAATGTTTTTTTTTTAATTAAAGAAAAGGTGGGAGGTTTCACTTACTGTTGCCAGTATACAACCATGAAGAAATCAAAATGCCTCTTTTCTCCTCTACCACTTGAGTGTCTTGCCAGTTTAGACTAGTCACTCTTGACAGCCAGCAGAGGCCATCTTCTGTCGTGTACTTGCACAGCAATCAGCGCAACAGTCCTATTTTAATGCCACTGGAATTTCACTTGTATTAAAATTGGTTGACATTTAATGGCAGGTTTAACCTATTTCTCCTCCCTCAAAATTGACGCTAAACAACTTTGTTCTCAGCAAGAAGCCTAAAGGTTTCAGGGTTATAGCATGATAATGACAATTTGAAATATGATCAATATCTGGTATTGAAAACAACAGAAGAATATTAGTCATAAAGATTCAGAACACCACAGATATGGAAACAGCAAGGAGCATAAAAACAAAAGAGAGGATAGGAGACCCCAAGTCTATGGGGGACCTCCCCACTGCATTTACACTTTTGAAGCTTTATTCATGTTTTTCATATGGTTACTTCAATAGTGCTTTCTTCAGCATGCACCCCTCGTGCAGTTTATTTCCATGGGATAGGACACAAGATTTCCCCACATGACTGCTAACGTGCCTTAAGAAGATTCCTCCAGCGTTTTATACTCTGCTCCATTTTCCTTGCAATCCCACTTAAAACTGTCTTTTTCCCAAAGGACGTTTTTGTGATGGAAGGGGAAAGAGGAAAACAAGCAAGAGAAATGTCTCAAAGCAATTGTAAAATGCATCTACAGGACTGACACCTGATCTGTTGGCCTTACTTAATTCTAGCCTGTGGTTTAGGAGCAAAGAGGCACTACTAAGCCAAAGAGGTACCTGGAGCCGAAGAGGAACTTTAGGCAGTTCCTGTTCAGCAGTATTTGGTTTCCAACTGAGTACAAGGATGCAGAAGATCTGCAACATGTAAAGAGATGGAAGTTGAACCTCCTCCTTTTCTCCCACTAATCTGTAATTCCTTTTAGAGATGCATATTACACAGATCTGCTATGTGAAGAAAAGCTGGTGTCAGTTCCTTACTGGACTGCTATTTTCCAGTATGACACCACAAACACAAATGCACTTGTGTTGTAGTATTAGCTGGATGGAGGGAAGATTCCAAGACATTTCGAGGCAATTCATTTATTCATAATGAATCTAGGAATCATATCCCAAAGCCTTCAGTACCCGCATACAAAGAAGTGAGGCTCCATGATAGTTTATTACCTATCATCATGCATAAGGTGAGAGCTCATGAAGGAGCACTTCTTATGCTTAAAGTTGAAACAAGCCTTTTAACTCTCAGAGAAGACGTGAAAGGCTACCGGCAGAAATGACAACTGCTCCGAGTCACTGAAAAAAAAAAAGTGTTTAACTGCAAGACAGTATATTTTAGTAGGAAGACACAAAAAAACAAGAGAAAAAATTTGACTGCTGTCAGCAACAGGCAACCAAGTTCAGTTTGAAGGAGAAGAGATGGTATGAAGATACAAGTACACAAAGCTGAAATTCAGGTGAACCTACAAGACCTAGAGACTGATTTGCCACATGCCGTTAATTGCTGCATTCTGACTTCAGAAGCTGGAATTTGGTATTGCACCAACCCACAGGAAGAACAGATGTTTAAAATGAAAATTACATTGAAAATTGAAAGCGACTTTTTCTTTTTAAGAACAAAGATTTTTGTCTCACTTAGCAACATTGCCGTGTGCCAAAACATTCAAAGAGATAAACGAAATAATCTCTAGGTTGAGGAACATGGCCACTGTTTCCTTATCTTATGTGTCAAAGAGCTTCCCCTAGCCCCACTGTGAACCACTAGAAAGATTACTAGCTTGAAGATCAGCAATAAAATAAAATGGAATCAGATAAGCTGGGCTAATTCAGTTCCAGAAGTCAGTGTGGAGAGGAGCCAGATGGAGCATTCAAGGAACAAGGAATTGTGTTCTTGTTCCTGTACAACTGGAAGATACAGAAACAGGACACGTTACGGAGGTTTCAACCAAATGACGACATTGATTACAACTGATTATGACCCTCTAAGGCACGCAAGGTATTTATCACAGTAATGTAGCACATCAAGGGATGGACATTCTGACTGCAATGACGAATGATGTGACACTGAAGATGGATGTGCAACTTCATACAAAGATCCACATTTGACTACAACATTCAGGCTTCCTTCTAGAGGAACATATGCTCAAAGAACTGTACCATAAATGAGTTCTTCAGCTAACACTATTTCACATCCAACATTGAGCAGTGTTGGGAAGAGCCTCAGAAATAGGACAACCGCAGCAGCTGAGGAATGAATGCACAACAGGAATCATACATGCAGTAACGTGCAACAAGCATATGTTCCCACTTACCTTGTGTCTGAAGGACTTTCACCCCCAGTACTGCCCACTGGCTGTAGTTTAAACTCCAGAGATCCCTTCTTTTCCTTTTAAGTCTCCCCTAAGTCGTTCTCCACAGAGAAGTCCCTGACAGACCTCCTCAGAAGGCTCTCCCAGATTCTGTTCTGGAGATGGCAGATGGCATTCTTCCAGTCAGAGGGACAGAGGCTGTGCTTGCTTGACACAATGGAGAGGACTAGGAGACTAATTGCTTATCCAGTGTATGGCTCTCCTTCATCTACCAAGATAATTTCTCAGTGTGACCCGTGCACTGATCACTTCTTCCTGAGGCAGCAATGATTACATATTCACAGGGATCAAGACCGAGGCAGCAGTCTAGCTTTGCGAAAACTGGCTCTCAGACTGTGATGCACTAATAGCTGATTTCTTCCTCCAAGCAGGTCTTGCTCTACACAAGCAATTTTAAGAACTACCAACTGGACTGAAAGACCTTTGTATAGTTTAACTATTGACTGTGCAAACCTAAGCTAATAGATCCCTCATCTAATGTGGCTAAAGTTCAAAAGGCAAACAGGATTTCTGCTTTTCTTAAAATTATAGCACAAGCAATAATATTGAAAGCTCTTGATTTAAATCTCCAAGTCAAACCAACCACCTACTGCACTAAAATCCACAACCAAAAGTTACACCATGTAAAACTGTTGTATAAATAATCAGCAATGAACAGCTTCCGCCTTAAAGCATCCTACCCTCCAGTGGTCTGCCTCATGAACGAATTTTTTCACCAGTCCTAGCACACACTGGAGATGACTTGAATAAGAGTGTGCCAGTCACTGAGAAACACTCACCTTCTTTGGTCTTTGTGCTAGCTGCTACCACATCCCTGTCCAAGGCTGGTGAAGCACCTTGCTCTTGTCCTGTACCTTCTGTGCTCTTATCCTTTGGTTTGCTCTCTACTTCAGTTTTCTTTTTGGTAATGTTTATAACACCTGGTGTGAGAGGTGGACGTTGGATGGGTGCTGGTTTAGAGACTGGAGTAGGAGATGGTGGCCTTTGTTTTGATACACTAGGAGAAGGTGGGCGAGTCTTTTGTCTGTTGAAATAAAGAATGTATTTCAAAGCTAACATGGAAAACCTTGGACACACAACGAAGGACAGTCTACTTTCGTTAGTTTATGTTACATACTTCACTATTAAAAATGAATCCACCCACAAACTACTGGTGGCTTCCTCATAAAACTCAAAGTCAGGATCCTAAAATACCCTGGGTAGCTGGACTCAATACTTGTGGGCTACCATCAAAACAGATTTGCTAGCCCAGATCTCCGTTTACTCTGCATCAAGGATGAACCCTGTGACTCCAATCCAAGGAACTTCTTACACTAATATAGGCATATCAGCATATTCAGAAGCTTGCATGCTTCCTGTTGGTTTTACTGCACAGACTGTACAGAAAACCATTGTGTATTTTGTCTGCACAAAAGAGACAAAGGTTCAAGCAAGAGTGAAGTCCTTATGTGTATAAACAGAGCATAGCATAGGTCATCCAAATTTTAACAGCACAGCTGTCTTGAGACATGAAACTGCCTTCACTTTGCTCTGAATCAAAGAAGGAATCTAGCCTGGACACATACCTGATTGTAGAAGGTGATGGAGGACGCTTCACCAAATTAGCAGGAGAAGGGGATCTTCTACGGGCAGACATAGATGGTGAGGGAGGGCGTTTTAACCCAGCACCTGGGGATGTTTTTTCCATCTCTGATTTCTAAGAAGATAGACAAAAAGTAAAATAATGCTCACTCTCTAGAAGGCATTACAGGTGGAGGTGCTGCTACAACAACATACACTTTCCAACAAGATGTACTTTACATTTCCTTTATGTTCCAAAACACAGACAGCCAATATGTACCTAAATTACAATTTTGGGAACCACAAACAGCAAACAGTATGCAGGTAAGATACCAGAGAGATTAAAGACCATAAAATCCCAATTTGATTTCAATACTGTGTTTTTTAAGCAAATGCTAGTAAACATTTCAATAAGCAAGCAAACTGTTGAAACAGGATCCCATCCCGAGATGTTCCAAACCCCCACATTAATACAAAACTAATTCCTGTGTATTTTCAACACACCTGGGTTGAATCTGGTGAACTTGCATCTGATGAAGATACAGAGGACTTCAATCTGTCGATGCTATGACTGCGCACGGGCACTTTAGGAGTTGGGACTGGGGAACTGATGGAACTGGCTGAAGCTGAACGAGGACAGAGGTGAGAATCTATAAAAGTTAGGAATTTGACAAGACAAAACAAGAAGCAAGTGCACAGCATAAGAACAGGAGAAAAGGAAGAGAGAGAAAGAAAGAAAGATTGTGTGTGTTAGAAACTGTACAGAGAAACGCCACAGGCAGTGCACACTGCAATGGGTCACAGACACAGACACCACCACCACACGATTAGTACTTTGGAAGCAACAGCACCAAAAATAAAACCATTCTGAAAGCAGCGGTCTGGAGTAGATAAAAATAAAATGCTTTTCCAAACAATCTCCAAGTATGCAATACACCAGGGTTACTTTAATTTTAGTCAAGTGGCATCTAATCACAAATACTTCAGTTTTAATGGCTTAGCATCTTTCTTTACAAGTTCTTTATGACAGAGTCTAATTTTAAGCATGTTTTCCCCATACTCTAGGAGGAAATCGTCCTTCTTTTCAAAGAGTAGTTATACAGCAGAAATTTAGGAATCTGAGGATTACTTTACAAACTTTTCTTGTGAAATAAGCATTTTTGCAACATTATTTTATTCTACTTTCTACCCTTTAATAGTATATACGTGCACCCTTTATTCACAGTAGCAAATCAAAGTAGATGGTGTAAAAGAAACCTATCAAGAGAAAAAGGTCAACTCTTAAACTACAACACTGTAAAAATGACCCAAAACACCACTCTCTTCATCCATAAGATAATGAAAGAAATTGTAACTTCTGTTTTTTCACTAACATAATTGTAGCTGGATAAGCACACACAGATGTAAAAATCTACTTTTGAAACTAGAGATTGGATTTTTCTACAGCCTGAATAAATTGTGACAGATGCCAGCATTTACTTTTGGAACTTTACGGAAAATACATTTTATTTTTATATTTCAGCATTTGTGCAAGGAGAACTGCATTCTGCTTGTGCATAGTTTGTGCTAAAGTACAGGTATTTCTTACTGAAATGAAGAAAGTACCTCTAAGCAAACTGATAAAAATTTAAAATTTATCCTTAATTCAGCAGTAGTGAATAAGTCACATGCTGTCAGTAACAGTGAAAAAGATGGTATTTCCCACATGATATGAACTGAAATATTCATGGTAAAATAAAAGTGGCACATAGATAGGTGTGCAAAAATATGACCCCTGACTACACACTAAAAAAATTAAGAACTGATTATTACACAAGGGGAGCAGTGTAGAAATGTCACCATTATCAACAAGGACCAAGGTAAGTGGCATAAGATAAAAAAGATGGAAGAACATACTTCAGAGGAAACAAGCAAAACTGGGAACACAAGTTGTAACATAAGAGAAAGGACTCCACATTTGTTCCTGATATGCATTCACTGGGGCATTCTTACAACCAATAACATTGTAAGACATGTGGGAATGCAGCTAGGGTTTGCCCATGATGTAGACATTCCTGTGCTAGTACTAAGTTAAGGCACAATGTGGGCTTACCAGCTCAGTCTGGACCAGCATAAAAGTATATGAGCCAGCCAGGGTTTCTTTACAGTATCTTCTCCTTCTAGTATGCCTCTACTCCTACAACCAGCCTGAGTGAAGCCAGCTCATGGCTCCCTGCATTTATGTTAAGTCAACTCTTCGTCATACTCCTACAAGAGTTTCTCCCCTCTGAAGAAATGAAGGTTTTGCACTTATTCCTTTCAGTCTCCTTTGACATTACATGCTTGCTGGGTTTCCCCCCCTTCCATTCATTTCCTAGCACTGTTCTCCGAGCAGTATCTCTCAGATTCACTTAAGGGTACACCCAAATGCAGATCTCTGGCAGTTAAAAAGAATCCAAACAAACCATAAACGAACATCAGCATCTGGTTCTCTGCAGAGCAAGTAAACTGGCACTAGTTTAAAGGCCAGTACTATTTTATGGTTTCGTAAAGTAAACATGCAACATAGCATATGAATTGGTTATTACTGACCACAGAAAATACTGGATAAGTAGCATTATACAAAACCATATATTAACTGTCCAGTTCATACTTAAGTGTAGCACAGTTAGTGACTACCATGTAAGTTCTTGCTTGAAGAGCAACTGCATAAAACTTCCAGGCTTTGCTGCCCTCCTGTTACCTGAGGGATCTTGTCCATCAGCCGACAATGTAGCAGCACTTTTACTCCTAGCTAAGGAGGCCTGTGTGGGGGCGAGGAGGCGACTGATTACACTACTGTCCAGAGGACTGAGCTGGGAGCGACGAGCTAAATGATGGGAACAAATCAAAAGGATCCAACATGAAATCGTATAATGAAAAAGACAAGCAGTACAAAGCAAAGGAGGTTTTTAAGCACTGTTGCAAATCATAAGTTTTGGAAGAGAAATACGGAAGTCACGGAGAGGGAAATCCAAACCAATAGCACAGAAGGGTTAAATATGGCAATTTCTTATGTTCCACTTGTCCTTGGTTTGCTCAATACTAATAATTTTCATGTGCGAAGACTGACATGAGTACAACAGAGATGAATGCTGAAGTCAGTCAAAATATGCTTATTTTTTGACCCAGAGTTATATTCTCTAGATTACAGACATAATAAACAGACATAATAAACAGAAGACTTGCAAGTCAAAGCAAATGGTTATTGTCAGGCATCATTTGCACATACAAATTCACATGGACAGCACCCATCATCCTCCCATACAGGAAAGATTCTGAAGCAGAATATCATTTTCACTGTTGGCAATATCTGCTAAAAAGGAAAGTTTCAGAATTGTTAGCTAAAAGGAAAAACACGTTAGAAAAGTTGCTAGCCTTCAGCTTTAGAAGAGTTCCTAGAAAAGAGATGTTTGTAACCTAGTGAGGAATATACACAGACTAGCAGAGACTGAAGTGAGAACAGGTTTCCTTCTTCATGTGCATGCACAAAGTTTAGGCCAGCAGCAGGAACAGAGAATTTGCTTTGAAACTGAATAATGAAAGAGAGCTTAAAAAGCAAAGGTAAGATTTAGCTGAAGAGTGAACATATCAGTGACATTTTTACTATATCTTACATTTAAACCTACCAGTTTTCAAATAAATCTCAATCTCTCAAGCAAAGAGATATTTTGCTATCTACTTTCAGTGCCATTAAGAAAAATCAAAGTCCTACTTACAGGATTTCTTTTTTTTGTCCAAAGGAAGAAATTTAATCTTTACTATTTACACTTTTATCTTTACCACTGGATAACTAAAATGACATCAAAAAAGTCCTAAAAGTTTAAGAATCAAGGAAACTAGTGAAAGTAAGCCTATCCGAACTTTACTATGAATGGCTTTAAAAAGAAATACTCAGCTTTAGGAAACAACCACCTGGTTTTTCTTCCTTTTTCAATTTTTCTAGTTCTGGAGAGGACTGGGGTTTACTACTCATTCTATTCAAAGATGTGCTCCTCTTCTTTTCTGTTCCTCCTGGAGACCAAGCGTAAGGAAGATTATTTTTAACAAGATATTTATATAAATAATTTTCTAAATTATTAAATTAAAGCCATTTGCTTTTGCCAAGAAATCACCTAAAATCACCGATCTATCATTAAGAAGCACTATCCACTCATGAGCTAAATGGTCTGGCTACCATTTGTCTATTCTTCTCCCACCCTTTCACTTTTCAGAGGAATAAGACTGGTTTACAGACACAGTTATCCAACATCCAGCACTGCAATGTGTGTAACAATATTATGCCATGGTACACAGACTATATGCACAGCAGTGAAAGCCTGAGTAAAAACATCTATAATGAAACCGGAACATGGTTTAAAGTTGACTTCAAATATCCCATTTACTGTCTCCCACGTCTCAAAACAAACTTGTTTCTAGCACCTTTCTGTTCCACCTGTGAACCTTTGAGTGCTGACTGCTGAGAATGTAGAGGAACTTTGTTATTCAGTCTGTTTAATGAGGCACTTCTCTTTGTGGTACCTGGAAGTGAAAATGCATGGATTAATTATGCTGAAAAGCCTAAAAGTCACCTCCAACACCAGCCCCATTTCCCTAAGATACAGAGGAGTAATCAAGTCACTTCACAGTACGAATCCCTTAGAAGCAGGAAAACTGGATCAGGGAAGAATTACTCGACATAAAACATTACTTCTTATATTCCTGTATGTTACAGATCATAGCAGCAGGATGCTGGTCTCAAAAAAGTCCTTGTCTGACCGACTGAGGCCATCCTTGTACCCCTTTTAAAATAAATAATTAAAAAAGACCATTGCTCACATTCTGTATGAGTAAGAGTGAGAAACAAAGCGCTCAGCTCAGAATTAACAAAGAACACAGCTGATTAAATACTCCACTGATCCAGGGACAAGCATCTTCCTCTCAGTTCTGCATTCTGCTCCTCCACCTTCCCAGGCACATACACACGGCAGCAGCAAACTGGTTAATTCTGCAACTGTATTTTCTGTTGTTGAATTTAGCCATCATTCACCAAACAGTCATTTCTTCTTGAGTGCCAGATCAAGAGCACAACATGGCTCTAACTTGCTGTGGTGGCCTAAACCACTCAGTCAGTCAACCTCTGTACTGCTGGAGTCCTGTTCAAATTTCTTGTATTTCAGGCCACCTGAGAATTTTTCCTCCAGAGTGAAGACAGATTCACAAAGGATTTCAAGGTATGTCAGTAAGTTTGAAAGCAATTCCAATTACTTGATAGCGATTTCCTTTGTTAGTGGTTTTATTTGTAGTTTACAGCCCTGTTTCTGACTCATACCCAGAGCTGAACCCTGCAGACACACTATATATAGATTTAATTTTAAATCACAAGCAGTCTCCAGTGACTCAGAGCCCCTGTAGCTATGCCAGTATAGATGAATTCACTGACTCCCCTACCAGGCACACAGTCTCTGAGTACAAGTTTTTCTGCTGCACGACCTTCCAGCATGAACCAGCAAAATCACTGTTAGCTGTGTCCATGTGAGGGATTGTTCTAGCACAGCTCATCTGATCAAAGGTTGGAGACTGACAGAACACTGCAGTGTAGACCTAGCTGAACTTGTTTTCATATTAAACAGCACTTAGCTTATTAATGCTTTTCATCATTTTGGGAAAAAAACCAACCAAACCCAAACATTTGGGATACAGGTAGGCTCCCAAGAAACGCTGGGAAGATTCCCCATAAGGAACCAGGCTAAAACAAGCTGGTATGTGCTCATGCAAATATTTTTTAATTTTTCTTAACAAGCAGATTAGAACAATTCCTTGTGTTTCATAATTATTTTTTTTTATTTAGAGACGGCAAATTGCCATGATTTACATAATGTCTCAGGACAAGGCAGAAGGGAGGAGGCAGAGAGGAGACTCACGTGTACAGGCTTACCAGAGAGTGAGAAAACCAGAGATCTACCTCATTCTCTACATCCCTATTAAGGCTAGTTGGGCGGTGCACACTTTAAACATGACACGCTGCAGTCAGGAGTTTCATCCACCGCAAAAGTTGCAATTAAAAATGAGACTAGAAGCCACAGAAATTGGTAAAGAATCTTTAGAGAGCACTCTCAGAAAGCCTTAAAAAAATGAAATAAAAGGAATAGAAATGGCTCCAGGCCACTTCTGTTCCTTGATAGTCATCCGCACAGTAAGTAACCCAGAATGCTTGCAAGCAGTGGTGTGCACCAACAGTTTGAGAAATGCATAATCTGATTATCACTATCAAGCTTATACTACTTAAGTGGGCTAAGAAATTATGTCAGAGCTGCACGCTATGGTTACAATCATGCTAGAACTCCAGGTCAAAACAAAACCACCTCCTCCCACCCAAAAAACTCCCACAGGTGTCAAAAGTTTTTCATGCATTTGTCTCTATTTGGTTAAGGCAGAATTCTAATATTAAAAAAGAAGGTGTGTGTCTACAGAGTGCAGGACTGGCACAACAGAAATAGGTCAAAACTATGTTGATTGTTTCCTTCCCACAGGCAATCACATGACTGAAGGCATCTATCAGAACAAGGCAAACTTTATTTTTGTACTATTTTTATTTTGCTAAATTTTTAGGGTGTGATTTAAGGCATGCAAACCCCTAAAGATGATGTGAAATGATTCATGAATCAATCATTCACTGAGCTTTGACTTTAGTAAAACAATTACAGAAATAAAAAATAAAAAACCAGCAATTTTTACCGTTACTCTTCTCCTCTAACAGAGATCACATCAACCGAGTCAAAGCCCTGAACAGTCAAGCTGGATTAACAAATTGCATGAAATGCATTTGAGATCAAAACATGAAGTGAGTTACACAGCAAGGGAGGAAGAGGAGGATCATCCCGCCTCCTGCCTCCTCCCCAAACAGCAGTTAAGCAGTACACCTGCTACCAGCAGACACACAAACACTTACTTCGATCAGAAGCATTTAAAAGCGCTGCAGATGACGACAACCGTTTGTTCATGACCGCTTCTGTCTGTTTGAGGTTTGCTGTGGAGGTGGACCGCTTGCTGGCTGTGTAAAGAAGTGCGTACTTTAGAATCCATCTTCGTACCTCAGGAAGAACCTTCAACACACTGCTGTGAGCTAACTTTAGAAGTATTACATCCTGAAAGTTATTTCCAGTTTTGCTTCATGAGAAACAGAGGTATTTTTCCCCTTCTGAACAGATGTGATACAATTAGCACCAGTTGTAATGCGCACAGAAAAGGTATTTAGTTTTAGTGGAGTGATGGCAATCTTTTAGGGATATATAAGCAAAGAGGTGATTTTTAAACCCTGTGCTCCTAACATGTAAAGATGAAAGCTACTGAGGTTGTGTACCAGACTAGCAAGACACAGAAAGTAACAACAAAACCTTCACTCCTTCCACATAAGTATGTCAAAACAATTTTTCAATCACTAGTTAGCAAAACCAAACCAAAACAAGTGCTTTTGGAGGGATAAAAGCAAGTCCTGAGGAAAGGCAGGAAAGCGTTCCTATTTCCAATTACTTCTCAAGCGTTGCTCTATTTTAGATATTTCCAATTTTTTTCAAAAAGCTATTTCTTAAGTTCATGTTTCCTACCAATTTTCTAACTCTTCCAAAAAAGACTGCCACAAGAAATATTTTTTCTTTTTGGTATGTTTATACGCAAACACATATATACACATAAAAATCACACCTCACATAGAAAAATTCAAGTTTACCACAACCCACGTAAATATCTGCTTTGCAATTTCAAATAATGTACTTTCAGGATGAACACTACTCAAGAGTGTGAAAGCCTCTGAAAAGCACGTACCTGTTACGGAAACTCAGTAAGCAGAAACTGTTAATGCACACAAAGTAGTGCGGACTAGCATAACAAACACAGGAAATTCTATACATCAAACACAAGTAAATAAATTTTGCTGGCATACTGGACAGCAAAGATGATTAATGTGAACTCATTAGTGCACAAGTACCAAAGAAAAACACAGCCCTACTCACCAGAGAGGCAGCATCTTTTCCCTTTGGCCAGCATGCTACAGCAGCTCCTTAGAGCCAGGACATACGGATTCCCATGGACGGCCCTGCTCTGAATCGCACTTTTGACACAGGTTCCCAACCCAGGCTTCCTAAGCAAGGGGCCTCTCACAAAGCCACATCAAGTGAAAACCTGATTTTTGAGCTGAAGCTACATAAGCGGGAAGCTCTTGTCACAGTGAAGGATCCCCAGAGGATAAGAGGGAGAAAAGGGGATCTATTGAATCTAGTTAAGAAATGAAGATCTGAGCTTAGCGGATACTTTCCCAACATAACAAAAAAATGGCATTTTGTGAATGAAGCCAGAGTACTAGGATAACTAAAACAGCCTTGAGAGGTTTTATATACCAAAATCAGGAAACTCATAATTCATGCATTTGGGTGTTCTCAAAGGTAAAGTCTACCCTCTAGTGTCTGCTCTTCAAAAGCAAGCCTGGCTCCTGCTGGAGCTCAAGCACACGAACCAAAGGCCTCCAAACATGGAGGTGCTTCCTACAAATGCCTCTTGGTTCAAATTAGGACTTCAGCACTTGGAAGAAATATGAGATTTGGTCTGTCACCTACTGAGACCCAGAGGATAGAAAATTAAATCTTGCCTTGAAAAAAATTACACTAAGAAAAGCAATTATCTTCCAGAAAGTTTACAAATTCTGGAGGTGGTACTTAGTAAAGAGATAAGGGACAAAACTTCTGCTACAAGACTCAAAAGGTACAGGCTAAATATGACTGCTCAGACAAAAAAAAATACTATCAGTGCCTATTTTTCAGGGAAACAGAGAGCAGTGGTGAGGGCATGAGCTCATGTCATCAACTGATGACTCAACAGAAAAAAAATCTAATTGGTAAAGGGTATTCACACAGATACTTGAGTTGTCTTTTCCCAGAAAATTTTAGTTTGCATTAATTGCCCAAGATCTTAAAAAGACAATGCTTTTTTTGATCAATACATTTGCAAATAAATGATCAGACGGCCTCTTTTTTTCCCCTACTTCACCCACATGACAGCTTCTGCAAACTTGAAAGCTTCGGAAAATTCACTAGCTTTAGAAACTTCAGAAGACAGCCAGGATATTCTTGAGTAAGTTAGTCTGGTTGCATAGATATTTACAAAATATTTTTTAAAAATATCTCAAATATCTTTTGTATTTTGGAGGCAAAGTTAGAATACTTACATCAAGTGATCTGAAATTAAAGCAGCATACTGCATAAATCCCATGTGATACCAAGCATCTCTATTTTTTAATGGAAGCAGGAAAGTAAATCGTAGCACCAAAGACAAAGAAAGCATATGACTGCCATGCAGCATGGCTTGCAATTGGGTAAAAAGCTGGGAAAGAAAACTGTTATGAAAGAGCAGCTCTTGATCCTCTCACCAAGTTTCAATGAAAGAGGGTGCTGCAGCACTGCCTATCTGAGGCTGGATAAAATTAGGGTAAATAAAATAAGATTATGTCTCTCACTTCCTTCCAAATTTCTACTAGGACAAGGAAACTCTTTATTTAGAAAGGAGAGATTCTGGCAGCCCAATTTCTATTCTAATAGCACACGTCTCCATTCCATCTGAATGTTCAGTTTTGCTCAGCAGTCATCGCTAAACCTCCCTCATTCACAAGAACTCTGTCATCAAGGATGCTTTATTACAAGCCTCACGATTTCTCTTGGCAGACCCGTACCCTGCATGTTTCATCTTGGCACTGACAGCAATGTCATTAATGTAACATTTGACTCCGGGGCTTTCATCAATTTTTAAATTTCAGGCCATCAGCAGGATACTTGGTGCAGTCTCAGTGAAGCACATTCTGTACAGAATTATAAAATGTATTGGGTTGGAAGGGACCTTTAAGATCAGCCAGTCCAACCTCCCTGCAGTGAGCAGGGACATTGGTACCAGATCAGGTTGCTCAGAGCCCCATCAAGCCTGGCCTTGAATATCTCCAGGGATGGGGCCTGCACCACCTCTCTGGGCAACCTGTTCTAGTGATCTACCACCTTCATATTGAATAATTTTTTCCTAATATCCAACCTAAATCTACCCTTTTCTAGTTTAAAACTATTACCCTTTGTCCTGTCGCTACATGCCCTTGTGAACAGCTCTTCCCCAGATTTCTTATAGGGACCTTTCAGGTATTGGAAGGTTGCTATAAGGTCCCCCTGGAGCCTTCTCTTCTCCAGGCTGAACCACCCCAACTCTGAATAGCTGACAGTTGGTGAAATGCTCAGTTACACGGGGTTTACTTTCCAGAGTACGCTACCTCTATCACCCACAAATGCTGCTTTATCAGTCAATGTTCCTAAATACTACTGTTGACACAGCCAGACCATGGAAGAACATGTCTGATTCTGTATTTTTTTTGCAGAGCAGCAAAATAGTCAAGAAAAGCCATAGTCTTAAAATAACATTAAAAATATTTGAAATCTATTCCCCCAATGCTTTTCGTTTTAAGAAATGGAGCCTTTAATCCCAAACCTGCCACAGAATCTGATGGTGGAAAAATAACATTGTATTGAAACTTGCTCTAGACGTGCGGTTAGACAAGGTGCACTACTCAGCCACAATGATGTAATGCAGCAGAGCTCATATGCTGTCATTTTTCAGAGTAAAAAAAACCAAAAAGGTAACTGCTGTCTTTCCAGCAATTATGCAAATATGATGTGAAAGGGACCAAATAAAAACCTTTTAGAAAGCCAGCTGCACTTAGGCATCCTACATGGTTTGGGTAGATTTTAAATAACAATTAAGAGCTCCCAGAAAGATAAAAAGCTAAGAATGATCCAAAAATGGGAATAAACACAAGAAGTGTAAATCCAATTATGTTTCCACATTACCCAGCCCAGGTAAGACAGCTGCACATTTGAAACCTCAGCATAAAACCAAACACAAATTTAAAACTGGGGATGCACAAGTGTCTTAGTCAAACACTGCATTATCTGTTTATCACCAAAGTAATTTTTTTTCAAAATTGGTGCCAAGTTATCCAAATTGATCTACTGTAGCTGAACTTATCTGCTCCTCCTCTTGCTGCTTTATGATGCATAAGGTACAGCTTAAGCACCTATTACTACGTCAGAAGTGTGTTTGTTGGAAGACACTTTATTTCTAATATGCTTCAGCAGCACTGGAGATCTTCCTCTATGAGCAAAACAACAGAAAAGACTCATTTCTTCACAGAAATTAGGAGACAGCACAGAATGTTATTTTACATTTGTTACAAATTTTAGCTTTAAAATTAGGTAAGGTAGAAAAGAATACAGGAAAAAAAACCAACCCAGTGCTTTCCTAAACATGTAAGGCAAATGCAATTTCCTAGTTACAAGGTTAAATGACATTTGGTAATGTGTAACAGTAATTGGATTTACATATGTACCCAAGAACACATGTTAAACAGGTAAACCAATCCAGTCAAACTGGCTAATTCTGGAGAAAATTAGGGATTTGTGTGGTGCAGAGAAAGGGAAGAGAGACCTTAAATGAAACACACATGCTTCTGCTAGGTTGGCAGAATAAGCCACAGTAGTTAAATCACACTGAGTCAGACTTCAATTGCATTTTCAAGTCTCATATTGTCAGTATTATAAGACAGCTGTATTGAATTAGTAATGCTGTGAGCATGCACAGATTTTCAGAATTCACATTTAGCTGGATCTCAGCTGAGAGCTATCATCTTTAACTAGCTACAAGAAATAATTTTTTAATGCTTATTAAACATATAGCCTTGGCAAATATATCAGTAATCCAAAGCATGT
This sequence comes from Mesitornis unicolor, assembly GCF_000695765.1. Taxonomy (NCBI): domain Eukaryota; kingdom Metazoa; phylum Chordata; class Aves; order Mesitornithiformes; family Mesitornithidae; genus Mesitornis; species Mesitornis unicolor. Next base: position 13,874 of record NW_010173546.1, on the reverse strand, counting down.
CTGTGCACTGGAAAGTACCAAAACCCAACAAAATAAAATTTAATCTGTAGAGCTATGTTTAGATAACTGAACAGATCTGATTTTGCAAAACCCTTCATGGAAAAAGTATCTAACTGCACAAGGGACCAATGCCCTTTCACAAAGTTTCAGTAAAATGTCACTTGATTTTGCAAATTTTACTTCAACTGCTGGTAAAACAAAGCAAAGAGAAAACCAAGCCCTAACGCGCACTTTTTGCAAATTAGGAAACAATGAAAGGGTTCAAAATTGTCCTAAAAAAGAAATAAAGCTTAGACTACCGTACTAATTTATATTCAAATACATACCACTAAGAACTTCTCTTCTCCTCCCCTATGCTGTATCCAGTCATCTTTAAAAACCCAAATGCACATATCTTTTTCCTGAAAATTCCCTCAGGATGCCATGACTTGAGTTGCAGTTTAATTAGCTGGGAGGCATAGTTAAAAATGTAGGGGACTGCTTTCTACTTAGGGATCACATTTGTTGAACAGCTGGCCAAGATCCAGGAAAAGATCTATAAGAAGACGGTTTTCCTTAGTTTCAGAGAAACAAGAACTCAAGTTTAAAAGGTTAGTAGCAAGTGAAAAACAACAGAAAAAAACATTTTAGAAATCAATACCACCAGTTCCACCTTCATCTGTGGTCTGCTGTTCTGTAGAATAAGAAGGTTTGTAAGCTAAGTCACAAGGTCAAACAGCAAACAATGCAATTTAACCAAAAAATAGCAAAGATGGATATTATAATCGTAATTTATATCAAAGCACTTTCAAACATGTTACAAATAAAAATGTGACCACTCAAGCTGACAGAAGAAGATATGACTAAATGCACCACTTCAGAAGACAGACTAAATTGAAGCATTTTTTATTTTATTCCTGGACAATAACTTGTGTTAAGTTACGTATTGGTGAGGTCTTCCAGTTAGGTGGTGCATGAAAAGATCCCTTCCACTGTAGTCCTGATTTACACTTCTGGATTCAGAATGTTTACAAGCAGAAACAGCTAACTGTCTGAAACAGGAGACAATCTGAGCTCAAATTAAAATGTGTTAAAATGCATCACCTAATCTAGAATAAAACCTGTTTTCCAAAAAGCTTGGACATGGCCCACTGCATAATCTTACCCATTGCTGGTCATTCAACCAATTAGTTAGCACTCTGTAACTCTGAGGGTGTGTTTAAAACATTTCAGATGGACTATTACATTACAACTGTTTTGGTTTTGCTGGGGTTTTTTTCTGCTTATTATCAGTCTTAGCACACCATTACATGCACTGCAATTGAAGGACTCAGAATTATTTTGACATTATACATGATAATTCCCCTCATCTGATGGTTGGGGGCTGGCAATGCAATGCTGCCAGGTATTTTATTTCCCATGGCCTCTCTCTACCTCTTTCCAAAGTCAAAAGTAGCTCTAAGTCCGAGCAGCACTTCAGGGCAAGTACAGACAGGAGTCATTCCCAAGAGCTACCCGCAGATCCTGTTGTATGATCCAAGACAGGAAGGGATGCCCAGGTGCCTATGAACAGTGCTGCACCTGCTAGGGTACAATATTCTGTGATTTTAGTCATGCTAGAAAAGATGCTACTTACCTGTTTTGCTCTCTGAATCTGGAGTTACAGATCCTCCCCATGACCATCTCTTCTGTCGTGTTTCCAGTCGCTGATTCCGTTCCAAGGTACGATGCATAACTGCTTCATATCGCTCCTATCATCAAACAACACCTCTATGAAGCTGTGGAACAGCATAGCTACGCCATTAGACAAAATACCAATCCTCCTCCCCCCCCTGCCCTGTATGATTTAAAATGTCTTTTACCTATACTGCCTGATAACAAGCTACCATGCAAAGAATATTAAGGGCAATGAATGGTTTCAAAACACTGCAAATATGATTAGGTTGAGCTAAACCACAGATAATCTACTCCTTACTTAAAATAGCCATGAAACAGATCTCCTATTCAGTAAAGAGCACTACTTATTTTCTAAACAGGGATGAACCCCAAACTGAGCAAAAATAATTTTTTAACCTTCAAACGGTTTATAGTCTGAAGTTACATCTAAAAGGTGCTAAAAATCCTGCATTATAAAACACCAACTATAAGGTTATTTGTATTTTTAGAGAGCTATACAAACACCAACCCAAGTCTTAACAGGTACTGGCATTAATAGAGATATGATGAATCCAGAAATAGCAAGACATGAAGGCAAAAAAACCCAAGCAACTCCAGACCTCAACTGCTGACAGGACTGAAAGAAGCTTTTTCTTGGACCTCCAGGACTAGTAGCTGCTAACAGGGAAACTTTAGCTCTTGGGCACAAAGATGAACCATAACCATGCTATACTGTTTCTTCTCAGCCACGTTTCCATACATGTGTTAACAACAGATTTCTCTTCTGGAATAGTCATATCCCAAGTGATCTTTTGAAGCAGTATTTACTGCTGATACATTGCAGTAACATGCCAAGGGGACTCATTATCCAAACACTTCTCCCTCTTGAGGGCACAAGACATTTACCTTCTTTCAACACCATTTCACAAGACACATACAAAAAGCCACAGTGTGTAACAGACAAAGTAAAATTGAAAGGAAAGGAGGAACGATTTTCTCACTGACAAAAGAGAAAATTAAAAGTTTTTGTTTGAAATATAAAGCTTAGCGTCCTCTCTGTTAAAGCAACCTGAACCAGAGTTTACCTAAGGTGCCAGAGTACCCTGATGCTATGTAATCAGTAGAGGATACCACGGACGTATCTGCAGTGCGGTAATTCTTCAAAGTCATAGCTAAAAGACACAGACTTCACTTCACAAGCAATAGAAAATCAGTTACTCAATATATCAACACAGTAACTTGCACAGCTGTACAGAACAACTGAGTAACTCTGAGAAGACAAGTATCTCAACCCTAGACATGGCTAGCTGTCTTCAAGACTCTCTTAGGCAAAGAACCATTTATTTTTTCCACAGTATTTACTACTGTGCTGCTGCTTCTACTTTATCTAAGGAAGGTGATGAACTAGAAGAGAACTGGCTGAAGTACCAGACAAGAATGTTGGAGCTTATATATTTTTAATGGACTTCCATCAACTAAATTTGCAAGTGTAGATGATATTTTGCTGCCAAATACTGCCCTAAGATAGCTTAGCTTCTTTAAAATTGATTATTTTCTAATGTCAGAGTACTAAAGTCAAGACTGGTTTTCACTTTCTGGTTGAAAGCAACGTTTACAGGTCAAGTGCACACTATTTTTCTACCTGCCAGATTCTTCATGTATAACTCTCTACGTACAAGGTCATCTTCCTCCAGGGACCAAGTAAAAGGCAAGGTTAACACAAATCACTCATTGTCTAGTCCTTGTCTTCCTTGATTATTAACCCCAGTGGCCACTTAAAACATATCCACCATTCTCAGAATTACATGAATAAAGGTACTACAGGCTATGGGGCAACACCTCTTGAAGCATAAGCGATGCTTTTTGCTTAAAGTAGCTGCTTACAGAGATACCACACTGGACTGCAGTAAAGGCTCACCCAAACATTTCTGTTTGTTCTTCAGCAATGTAAACTATTCCATGAAGTTCAAATGGAATATCAGTCTGAGCACACCCAGAAGCCGATTACAGGTAACAAACACCAGTGCAGAATACTGCCAGTCAAAAACGGTAAAAAAGATGTACTGCTAGTACAATGTAACAGTGACTCCAAGGGAACAGCCAGGCAGGCTTACAGGCTCTTCATGGAAGACCCAACACAAGTTCTCACTACTACCTTATCAAAGTGCATGTGCCTGTCACATTTTTACTACTGACACCCTGGAAATTAACCCTTTCAGAGCTTGCATAGAGTCATAGAATCGCTTAGGTTGGAAAAAACCTACAGCATATAATACGCACTATCAGACCTACTCTTCAAACAGGATAGCATAACTTCATATATTTATTTCTACTTTCAGCTTCTATCAATTTTGCAACAAACTCCGCAACTGAAACACTGCTCTGCTGGTCCATGTGCAGTCAAAGCAAAGGCAGAGTCAAGTACGAACAGTCAATACACAGCTCAAAGCAGCAAATGGTAACTACATATTATAAATGGCACAAGATATGGTAACAAATTGTCATTTAGAAGAACTGAAAGAATGTGAGCCTCTTAGGCTACAGCAGGGCTCCCAGGAAGCAAGACACAGAATTAAGGGAAACCTAAGTCCTGTCACCCATGCTGATTTACAAACGGAATTTACAAAGTCCACCAAAAGAAATACAGAAATCTAGGAATATGGGGTGGGGTTTTGTTCATACGAAAAATAACCAGTGGCCAAACAGCAACCACAGCTCCTAAAGTCCTGAGTGCCTCAGGGATAGTAAAAGCTAGGCCTTGGATGGGGAAGGAGGACATGTGTCTATGTAGCTCACTGTACAGATGTGGAAAGTATTTTTTACATTCCAACACGTTCACCATTTCCATAACTTTCTATTTCACACCACTTCAGAATATGGTAATGTAGGAAAACAATGTAGAAGTTTCTTTAGTTTTACAGAACTTTGTCATGCAGTACCTTTTCCTCCTCTAGTTTTTGTTTTCTCTTTTCTTCTACTGCTGCTCTTCGTTGTTCCTCTTTCTGCTTCTGTTCTTTTAGCTTTCTCTGCCTTTCTTCTAACTGTTTTTCATACTGGAGTTTTGCTTTTCTCTCTTTTTCAAGGATTTGTGTTTCTTTGGCAGCTGCAAATTTTGAGAAAAAAATTAAAATCAAACAACTATGCATTGATATTACAATACAACTTACATGCAGGAGACTACCAAGCAGAATTATCACCACTTAAACCCAAAACATACAGCAAGATTAGCTTGCTGATGGATGACATTGCACATGACAACAGAGGTGTCTTTAATTCTGTCCCCAGGTTGGGCAGGAATTATAACCTTTCCTGCCATTAGACTTTACTGCCTAGACAGGGATGTCAGGATATGTATACACCCTATGTTAAGCATATACTTCTCTTGTCACCATAGTAGTGAAGTCTTTAAAAGTAAGTTGAGAATCAAAGGGCAGAATTTTCTATGTTGCAATTTACTTTTTTCTTTTTGTTTTTTTTAGAACAAGATATAATGAAAAGACTTAAAGCACCGAGTGACAAGATGGGAAAACCCCCCAGTTTCTGCATCCCAGTTCAAAATAGTTATACCGCTATTCTCCAGGGCCGCCACCTAGGAACAGCTGTGCACAGTTTAACAGGAAGCTTCAAGTCCCATGACTTGAAATGAACCGAGAGACCAGATAATTATACCAACAATGCACAGGCAGTATCTACATAAGGCTCCCAAAATACTTCTGAATTTTTATGTGCCCTACACCTATCCTCTCTCCATGTCAGCATAACACAATCCTCCTCGTTCCTGTGTGGTTTTGCTTTTATGTTAAGAAACAAACATACAGGCCAGAGCAACACCACTGCTCACAAGCTGGGAGACCAAGAGCCAGGACTGCAGGGCACACTGTGACCCCTTCATCTCTCACTGCACGCTTACGCACTGACTCACATCGTGAACAGCACAAAACTGGGTAAGAGTTTTACGCTCTTCTCTAGGTCTCAGATTATTTGCCAAGATAAAGCGTATCCTGCTGACACTTCAATCCAGGAGTGATTTCAGTGTGCAAGGAAACAAGGGAAGCAGTGTTCAAGGCAGTCAAGCCATTCAACCAGCTAAATCTTTTTTGGTTTTCTCTGAATCAATGCTCCCCAAACACTGATTCACACCACGTCCTCAGGAAGTAGCTTTAAGCTAAAAGTTATCATTTCAGAAGTGTTTTTGTTAAGGCTTTCTATAAGAAATCGGCTGCATTTCCTTGGTGGTCACTAAGAAATGGAAGGTCAGAAGTGACATACAGCTTCAAGAATATCTCTGGAATATTTTCGTCTCAAATCTAATACTTCTCCATTTGGGTTCACAGACTGTCACTGAGGGAAGACCAAGAGCAGATCTTGTCGTTCGTCCCCAGAAAGCTGAAAAAAGGTCACTGAACAAGAAGTAACAGAGTAAGTAATTCCTTTATCGCAAATATTTTATGAAATTATATCTTAAATGAAACATGAAAATACCATGCTGCTTTTCCCGCTCTTCTCTACGCTCCCTGGCCAGTCTTTGTCTTTCTTCTGTTCTTAGAGTGGAACCATCTATCACTATCAAAAGAAAAATTGAAGACACATATTTCTGAGTTATTTTGAACATTCAAATTTAAATAAAGAAGTCATATGCCTTTACTATTGAAAGGATTATGGAATTTCCTGATACACTTGCCACCAAAGCACTGCACACTTTACATAGAGATTAAAGATGTCATCTCAAAAAATTCATAGGAAGCTGAATACCCTCCTCTTCTCCCTTTTTGTTCTCTCACAACCACCAATCCTCTATTTCAACAGGTGCAGCAAAAAGCAGATTTTTGATTTTTTAATCACAAGATTAAAAGGCCCAATGTGTACAGTCAAATGAAAGCTTGAGCAGAAATCAGCCATGTGATATAAAACAATCTTATTCCAAATTCAGCTCTGATCTCCATTCCTGTACATATAAATTCTGACGATCAAGAATTACAGGCATCTATGAAAACTCAATCTGAAAACAGAGAGTTCATCCATCATGATGAATTCAAAGTGCTGTAGGCGAGTTAGTTTGTAGGCTAAGAAGAGCCAAGAATGCTTAAATCTGCAGGTATAAAAACTTGAATTTCAGCCAGAAGTGAACTCGTAACCTGACCACAGCACAAAAAACTCATTTATGTTTGTGCTATGCCCCACTGAACAGATAAGTAAATTCATGAAATGAACTCCTAGCAAGTCAAGAGCAAAAGCCTGTCACCAAAACCAGGCCTTCAGTTAATCTATGAACCATTTACCAGGTGCTTCATGCTCTGATGTCTCCTGAAGAGTGAGCACCAAACATATTTTTAAAAGATGTTTTACTCATTCCATACTGATACTCCCTTGTGAACTCAGTACTTCATTAAGAACAATGACCTATGATTATACCTGGTTTAGTTGCTGTCTTTATATTTACTGAGGTCTGAACTGGAACAGGGCTAACACCACTTTGGCTTCTTCTTTCTTCTGCTATGGCTTGGGCTACAGCAACTGCAAGAAAGAATTATTCCATATTAAGTAAAGCTCTACAACAAAAACATATGAAATAAATATCTAAAATAAATACATAAAATTCTATTTGAGGTTGTAGATCCTTTTATTAAATAACTAACTTGGGACTGTTCAACTTGTAAGAAGAAAAAACTTGTTGAATGAGACTTCAGACTTGGCACAGCTTTTCTCTGTAAAAACAACACTTACAAAACCTTGTATTTTAAAGTGTGTAGCAAAGGACTACAGAATTTTAAAAAAACCAAACTTATTCAGTAAGCTTTCTAAGAAGAAAACCAACACTTAGCAAAGTTATGATTCTGACTTACACTTCATAAAAATTTCTTGCTACCACACGTATATCTGTGGGCTGAACGCATATGCGTAATAGTCAATCAGCACCAATGAGATCCAAGTAGGGAAAGGTTTATGAAGACCTTTCATTATTTCATAACGTGAAACGAATGGGATTAGCTGCCTAAAGTAAACCACTGAGGAATGCTTATAATTTATTTCTAAAATTGGATCTCAAAAATAAGTATAGATTAGACTCCAAGACCACTAATTTGAGTATTTGTGCAGAGATCCATTCACCTTATTTGAGTTTCATTGAGTATGGTGAACAGGGCTATGACTCAGTTAATCAGATAGAAATGAAATGCTAGCAATATTAATTTTGCTAAATAACAAAACTCATTAAGAAGGGAGACTAATCTACTGTATCACTTTCCACAGATTCAGATTTTCTTTACTTTGGTATCAACTTTCACTTTAACTAATCACCTTTGAAGGTGAAGCGTTACAGGGAAAGCAGGCAGGGCAACCCGTAAGACAGCATTACCCCATTTTCCTGCACAGCTCTGAACAAGGGTGTCCTTACAGCAGAGACACCTTCTTGTTACCTCAGCTGACAGATACAGGGAGATCAACTTGGGTCACACAGAAAAGCCCAACTTTGGGAGAAGGAAGAGAATACACCATGCAATCAACCAAACTTGCAAAAGCAGAAGGCAGTCCACAAAAGTAACACGTAAGGTGCCGCAACACGAAGAATGAAAAGTAGAATTTGGTGCTACAGCTAAAAAGAGAAGACGACAGCTCTGCCCATGATCTCAGGCTTCTCTTTAATAGAGTAGTGCAGAACGCAAAGGAGGAAGGAAGAGTCTCACTGTTCCCCATGCATTGCCATGACAACTCATTGTGCCATGGTAATAACACTCCCTAAGGCTGTGCCCAAGACCAATCACATCAAAGTGTTTAATCCCACGTGATGTCAGTGATAAATGCTGATTACAATACTTATTAAGCCACTTTTTTGTCACCCACAGCCATTGCTATGTCTTGAATTAATTTTTCATCATGGCACCAAACAAAAGTCTTCCTCAGCTCCATCCCATACATTTCTGAGGTTCTTTTCAAACAAGTCAGAGATCAGATATACTGTGACACAGTAAGATTACCAATGGAAAAAGGGAACAGCTAAAAAAGGGCTCACTGTAACTTCACTATGTAAACCAAAAGTCAGGCAAAAAGCTGATTTTGTACACTGCTGCACATCGTGTGGATGGGAATCTAGCCCAAAAATTCACAAACTGGAGAACAACAAAATTATATATTCTTAACACAGATATGAAAACAGCCTCAGGAAAACCAGCCTAGTACAGGTTTTTCTGAGCCCAAAAATCTACAGAGCCAGGGCATTTATATTCAATGGCCTCTGTAGATCACAAAGGCTGAAAGACCACTGGCTTCTTCAAACACCATTTAAAATTAAGACAAATAGAGAAACCCAGCTGCATCTTTTCTTCAGTGTCTGTCAGCGAGGCAGGAGAGCCAGGAGATGCACAGGCAGTCTGAGCTGACTCGACACAGCCCAGTCGGGAAATAAGCCCAAAAGAATAAATTCACCTTACGCCTACACCAGGTTTAGTTAAGACCAACACCAGAATTTTGGCTCAATGATCAGAAACTTTAAGCATCCATATTTCTGTAACACAGTTACGGTAAGAAGCAAGCTGTGATTTAAACAGGTACAATATTTATCTTATTTTATTTGCAGAAGTATTTTACTATGAGAAATCTTGCTGAACAAGCCAGTCATAATGGATGCAGAGGATTATGTATTTATTAACTTAAAAATGAACGAACACTTGAATAATGTTCATGATTAGAAGGCACTCATTTAAAAAAATTAGTCGTATCTGCAAAGCAATTAGTTCATCTTCATTAATTAATTAAGGTTGCAAAAAATTACTTGAGGTTCTATAGAACAGGAAAGTGGGTTACGAAAACAGTACAGCTTGCAAAGGACACAGAGGTGAAAAAAAGTCTAGAAATACTTAGCCAAAGGATTTTGTAAGTCAGGGGTTTTTTTGTACATCAGTGAAAATATTTACGTTCAATGCTTCATTATTTGCATAGAAACAATGTGCTTACAAATTTGAAAGTAGTAGATTTGAAGGCACTAGGTGTGCACCTCTGTGTTACACAGAAGCAATCCATTTAACTAACAAAGTTAGAATTAGAAGTGAACTGGGGATCTGAACAAAAGTTTATCAAAAGGTGAACAGCCATCGCATTAGATGCATCCCTGAGATGTGTGAGCTCAGCTTCACCAAGTCTTGAGTTAACAGACAGGTTTTACAGCCCTTGTCAACTTTATGGTACATTTACAATAAGAAAATCTGGTTTTCAAAGTTCTACTACACTAAGAGAAAACGTTGTTGCATACTGTTGTATTCTGCAACCTTTTAAAAGTACAGATTTTATTTTGCTTTAATATGAAAAATTAAATCTTTATTTTTAATAAACTTAAATCTTCTTAGGCACAGATGCCTCTAATTTCTAGCCTAGTTTTCCACAATGACTGTAGCAGTATGCTATGGAGCAAAGCTTCACTGAAAAGAATTTTCCACAAAATCTAACTATCTCCATAAAATAAGCCTACTGCTTCTGTAATTAATCAGCATACCACAGAACAGGAAACCAGTAAATAACCATTTCACTACAACTATGTCCTGTGCTGTATTACTGGGGTAATGTACACAGCCTTTATGGACATATTCAGCAAGTCTCCCAGAAAACAAAAATTCTCTTAGAAGCAAATTAAATCTTATTTCTATTCCAAGCTTCCCTTCCCACAGGAGTCAGTAAAGGCTTTCACAACTACGATTTGTGATGAGCATAATGTGTGTGCTTATTTTACAGTAGTCTACTAAAATTAATAGAAAGCTAAAATTAAAAGCACAAGCCACACTTGTAGTCAGTAAAAATATTTGTATTCATGCATAGTAAAATCGGGCTATTTGGAACACAAAAAGGTTAGGTAACTTGGGAAGCAGTTTTTCTTCTGCACCCTCCTCACCATTTAGCACTGGCCAAGTGTACCATGGATAAACCAAACCAACGGCAGCACCAGGAACAGCTGCTACAGTGTCCAACATGCCAGACAAAGCCGACTCCCAATTTCACCTTCCAGCTCACTGTAATGTTAACTGTGTGGGTACGGCAGCACCTCCCTTGCACCAAGCATGACAAGTACTTCCCTTTGCCGATCAGGTTTCCAACATGCCCTGAAGAGACCAGTGCTAGAAATAAAACTTTATTTCTATTTCAATCCTTGTGCTGGGTTAATACCCTTGGCTCTTGCCAACACTGTCAAAAGACCCACACAATTGCTGTTCTTAGTAAACCTCATTAGGGACTGAACCGGCTCCATCCCTTTACCTAGCGAGGCTTAGGGCTTCCATCCCATCGCCTCTGCTGCTATCTTTGGCCCAGCTGCATGCTGCCCCACTTGCTCTTCTCATGCTGAACCAGAAAAGAGCAGAAAGAGGCGACTTTCACAGAAATCCTTCTGGTTCTTGTGATTTAATGACTCATCATGCAAGGCAAAGAAAGAATCCCAGAATAAGCCTTTGAAATGAAAGTCAGGAGGTCTCATGAATGTTAAGCATTGTTATGAACTGTTTTCATGTAAGTTTAAAGCAGGTAACAAGAGGCCCATAAGCAATGCATAGAACAAAACAAATTCGAACTTTTCAGTAAATATTTCTGGTTTTATAGTAAATTGTGTCAAACCTGCAAGATGCCATTTCTGTCTTGCTTAAGGCAAGCTACTGTTTGTCTAGCAGATAGCAATCATTTTCAGTAACACTGTTAAGATTCTTTTTCTTTTAATAACTTTTGTACATGTGTTCAGGAAAGACAGGGGAAGTCGGCATTCAAGTCTGAGATTTCTGCTGTCTTTTAAGCTTATTTCCACTCATTAATTAACAGAGGTTAAGGCAAATGGATGCAGGATCACATTAGATGCTTTAAAAAATCAGGTACTGATTTTACACCATTACTCCTTGTTTAAAGGACATCAGGAGAAGGATGCACCCTCACACAAACAGGTGAACAACACAGGAAGTTTCTAATGATGAACAGAAAAGCCCTTTTTTCTGTCTTTCCCTGTTGATCCTCACATCCCATCTTTGGGCTGCAAGGACTGACAGGATCCATAGCTGAGCACACGAGCCTCCTAGTAGGCACCTTCTGACAGACCAGCTGGAAGGCAGATGGTTCTGCTCTGTCTGGGCAGTCACCAGATGGGAAGCACGCGGATCTCCAGAAAGCAGTGCATGCTGCCTCTCAGCTTCACCAGGCCAGCAGTGCTTCCTGTTGTCTTATCCTTATTCCAGACTGTTTACACACATATTTATTCCCTGCGTAGGATGCCCCTTTTATTACCTTTATGTTCTTTCCTCCCCTTAAGTTCATTTCTGAAGCAAATTCTGTACAACAATCTGGATTTCTGCCCAATGTTCACGGCAGTTTAGGATTATTTCTTCAGTTCATCCTAAGTATCAACGCAACTGGAAAGCTCTTGTCACAAGCATTCCTTTGTCATATATGAATTAGCAGCTCCACAAGTAAGTATTTAAGACATACTTGCAAGAACCTAATTTTTTACTTGTCTTTGAACATCCACACTCAGATCAAGAGCTGAAACATTAAATTAAAAAAAAATAAATCACATCATTAAAAAAACATTACTTATTTCTTATAAGGAAACCTACAAAGATATGGCTGAAGCAAACTCAAAGACATGTTACCGTATTCGTTCAGCCTAGGGCATGACCAGAGAGGCACCAGGAAGATTAATCTGTGGGCTGATCTCTGTACACTTTTCCCTAGGGGAAGCACGTAATGTAAACCAAACCTGAATGTAATACAAGCATGGACCAAGGAATCAAAATTTGTCCTTAGAAGAACTGGCGGCCCTCTCTAAAAAGCTTTCTACAGTCAGAGATGCTATATACTACTGTCCAAAAGCCATATCAGATCAGTACCATCCTTCGTCCAAACACTAGTGAAACACGCTGCAAATGCATCTCCTATGGAGTCTGTGATTCCCGCTGTTGCTTATGTTCTTATTTTACCCTCGCTCATACTGCTCAGCCAACAGTTATGCTTCTCTGCTTAATGGGAAAACGAACTACAAGCACAAGGCTTAAAGAAGACGAAGAGATGTCACCAACCCTTGCAGAAGCCATCGTAATGTTGGTAAGAAGCACTGCCTGTACTGTGTACACAGGGCTGGCAAGCAAAATCCACCCAGTTCTTTGGAAAAGACAGCCGGCTTCACAATTTGGGGCTCTTTATTAGTAAGGTAGGTTATTCATCACGAGCTGAAAGGAATGAAACCAAGCCATGGCAAATACTCTACTCTCCCACACTCACTGTTTTTTTGCTGCCTTCACTCTCCCCTTTACCACTCTCTTCTTTTCCATGGTTCTCCCTCAGCGTCCCAAAGCAATGTAGAAGGGTTTTGTGTTCAGCATGATACACCCGTCACTTTTTTTTTTTTAAAGAACACAATCTTCCACCAATCTCTTTTGATATGCTACCCTGATTTGTACAAAAAGGCCCTCCAAAGGGGACATTTCTCCAATTCACACATTCCCCACTCTCTGCAATGCAACTCAGATAATTTCCCCGCTCCACCTAGCATTAGTTATTAATCTGTTTATTGTGTGCTGCTCACCAAGCTTATCTGCACAATGACCTCTCTTTAGAGCTGAGGCTTCCTTCGCAAAGGACATACAAGCCTTACAATTGTGTTCTTTAGCATACAGGCACGCATTGCTGTTGTTTTTTTGCTATCTAGTAGCACAGCCTTAACAAGACACAGCCACAGGGATGCCAGAGATTTCGAAAAGTTGGAAGGCTCATGTTTGCAAATGAAAGAGCAAGGTACTAAGGTATTTGTACTCTCAGTAAAATTCTCCGCCAGAATACATTAAGGCTGCATTTTACATGTAAAGAGGGTATTTCTGAACAAAGTTTCTGTGGGCTGGCAACTACAAACTCTTCTCACCAACTGCAAAACAGAAATTGCTTTCAACCACCTTGAGTGACTTTTTTAAAGTTATATTAGACACTGACTATAATGCTGATGCAGTAAACTGTAAGTCCTTTGTGAACCTTCCCAAGTGTAACAAAAATCTGTATTTACCTGTTTCTGCATTGTGGAAATTCCAAAATATGCTAATACACTGAACTAAAATTAAAGCAGTTTATGTAATTAATGTAACTTTACATAATTTCAAGTGGATTCACTGTGAAATGTAGTAGTTGTGTGATATAACTGAAATGCTTATATATAGGAGTAGACAAATGAAATGCTCCAAACCTGACAGAAACAGTGTCACACAGAATCACAGAACGTTAGGAGTTGG
>NW_010173545.1:46146-68560 GCF_000695765.1 Mesitornis unicolor | reverse complement strand
GCAGTGGTGCCAGGAGCGGGTGGTGGTGGTGGATGCTGCCGAGCACATGGAGCCAGGCCCAGCCGTCCCGAGATGGGACAGGAAGCGGCCCAGGAAACCAGGAAAAGCCCTGAACACCTCGGGCCTCCTCGGTGGCTGGAAAGGGGAGGGAACAGCACTGCTCTGTGACCCCCCAGGGTCCTACAGACGCCACCAGTCCTTTCCTTTCAGGCTGGTAACCCTTAAACCATAGCAGAGGCAAACATCCAAACGGGCAGTACAGCTTTAAGAGATGAAAACCGCAACATCTTACTTCCCAAAACTCTTGATGAAAAGAAAACAAATGCACTGTAAAAGAATGCGAGGGTATTTTGACACGGCGTCATGTTTTTTCAAAGGTTCATACATAGATAAGACTGCTTTGCTCTTTCACAATCACCAAATGACTCTGTTCCCCCATAAACCCTCAGAAACACGGTTTCTTGCCAATGATAAGTCTCATCCCTATTTGTGGGTTTTTTTAGCCCTGTATTGCATGCCCCCACAATGGTGTTTCATTGGGAAAATAAAGGCTGCTAAAGAACTGGGAGTGCCTCTCCACGACCAAAAGCACCAAGTGTAATCCACAAGACATTTTGCCCATTTCCTCGGCACCAAAACTTCAGCCCATTCCTCTCTCTTTCTTCTCTTTAACCAATCAAGATCCCTCTCTTCCTCCTGTAGGTGATGGTTTGAGAACCTAATTTCCATTTCAATAGCTCGTGTGAACCTCGACAATACCAAAAGGGTGCATTTCAATAGTCTACTCAACCCTTCAACAGGTATAAAGTCCTTCTGGGACAGAGGGAAATAAAGGATTATTAGCTCTATTAGCATATCTTCTTTGGCATCACAGGATACTGTAGTTCCTCCCCACCCAGAAGGAACCAGAGAAATCAATTACCATGAAAGTTTCTCTTTTATAAAAGATCCGCTTTCTCAGGAAAAAAATGGAATTTTGCAGATTCAAGTTGTTGTCTGCCCAATTCAAACGTTTCAAAAAATGCAATTTTTTACATCAGTTGAATTGTGAAACTCATAACATGTCATCCCTTTTTTCACCATCTCTTGCCAGTCAGTACACTCTGAGGTATCGACTGAAGATTTTGCTCAGCTTTCAGGTGTCAAAAAATACAGAAGCTTCTTAACATTAATGAGACCGTCCCAAACAGGAGGAGATCCTGGATGGGATGTGAGTGACTATTTCTGCCAGCACTCATCTCTGAACGACTGTCTGTCTACTCCAAGGCGACCTTTTTACAAGAGAAAAGCAGGCAGCAGTGTGCCTGATGGGTTTTGACTTTGGGATGATAAGTTCAAAACGTTCAAGAGGCTCAATCCATTGTAATTATTTTTCATTAAATGACTGATGAGGAAGACAGAAACAAATATAATTTTCTGACCACATGTCTGGTTCTGGTTGAAGATTAACATTTCAAAGCAACAGCACTGAGCCAACCAACATTTGCCTTTTTTAGATACTACGTCACAGCTCCTTCTCTCCAGCAATCACCTGGGCTGTTCAGTTGTTGCATTTGCTGCATATTTGACAGGCCTCAGCCTTCCATTTTGTCAGGGCTGTTTGTGTACATATTCACTCCACGGGTTCTTTGTGTATAACTAAGCAAGAGATTCCAGAATCACCTAGAAGGGCTGAGCCACCAAGTTTTTTCTCTCAAGTATTTCTTGGTGACATGCTAAGAAAGTTGAGTACACAGACCACAGGTTCTCACTGCCTGTCAGCTGCCTGCTTCTCCCACCTCAATACCACTGCAAGCTTTAGGTTTTCTACAGGGGTTGGACAGCGGAAGAGATGGGAGCTGTGAGCAAGCAACACTTAGCTTCCTACTCAGGATCAACCAAATGATGGCAGCCAGCCATTTACACAGCTCACTTCTGCCTCGAGTCCGCAGATGAGATGCACTTGCCTCTCGCATGCTCAGGTTACTTCAAGGGCCAAATGCCACGTTGTGATTCACCTCCGAGGGACAATGGAAGAAGTGCAGATGTTTCTGGATATTGACCCTTTGGCCTCTGGTGTAAGCTTTTACTAAACCCTTTGATAATGAGCTGATAAATAATAGGTCACTCCAGCAGAAGACAAGCTGATCCAGCTGCCTGAAGAAGCTGTGAGAAGGTCAGTGGAAAAGCTGACAACACATCTCATAGATAAGAACAGATCAAACAGCCTTTCTGTTTCTGAGGAGCAGCAGATTTCAACCCAGAGTTCACACTGCATTTTGCTGAAGACTGAAGTTTTTCTGCCCATTATCTATCTTAACAATATTTTTGATTATTTTTTTCCATGCTTCGAGGTATTTGTCTCACAGCCTATTTTCAAAAAGGAAGAGCTGCAAAGGATAGCTACACATAACTGTCTGCAGCTCATTTTGGAGAACAGCTACCTGTTCCTTGTTTCTATAACAGACCCAGCCTTGTAGCTAAGGATCACTGTCTGAAGCCTAGGATACAGAACTCTCCAGGTCAAGACATGCACGCTGACTCAAGAAGCAGGTTACTTCTACTAATTTCCTACTTCACAAGTACAAGAAAGGAGACAGAAGAGTTTGCTGAGGCTCACACAAAATCAGTAGAAGAGAGGATTCCTACTTCTCATGTTCTGATTATAGGTTATCCCAGGAAGAGAACAGGTATCAGAGTTAATAGCATCACGCAGAACCAAATAAGGAAGAAAACAACAGCTTATGGCCACCACAGAGCTGCTAATTCCTGTCCCCCCTGCCAATGAACATGTTATTATCATGTACCCATGATGCATGGAAGGAAGTATGCACTGTAAGAAGTGTGTTGAAGAAACAATTAGTCGAACATGTAGTTACCCTTAATTTATGAAATGGGTGGATATACTGAAGGGTAATCACCACTGGTTGAGGGATGTCTAATACAAAAGTAGCCGTCTTTCAACATCAGACCCACTGGGGATACAAGAACCGCCAGAAAATCTTTTTGTATCTGAATCCTGCCTTTTACACAAGCCAGAGTGAGCGTTTGAGGGAAAGCATCATTATCCCACAGATCTTCCAGTGTGGTGGGAGGAAGGATTATGTGAGAATCCCTCCTAACCATTGCAGGTAATGGGCAGACTTGAGGTTAGATCAACACATGTAAAATCTAGCTCTTCTCTGGAGCTAGCAGCACTGTCTGTCTCATTGAGGGATCCCAGCATAGAAGAGTTCAGGAGCCGATAGTCTGGTCAATCCAAAAGCAAATCATATCAGTCTTGGATGGAAAGATCTGCGAACTGGTGTGCAGGTAAATTTGGCAAATCAACTTTACATAAGAAAACGTACCCTAAAGACATTCTTGAGTCAGGATAATATATGCAGCTCCTGGGTGGTAATCTAGATCTGCCTCGAAATAGAATTAAAAACATGTGAGTGGAAGCAAGAGATTGTTACTACAGTCAGCTCTCCCCCAAGCAGCATTGTGTATCTTGAGCTGATTCCTGATTTTCAGAGGGAACCGCATGCCCACCTATATGGTAAAAAGGAACAGGGGCGAAGGGGTTCATCTAGAGCAACATCCATTTCGGAGCAGAGCTTCCTCAAGAGGTGAACACCTGCTCCAGTGGCTCAGGTCAGCCTAGCTAAGGAGAACATCACAGGAGCAGTTGTTAACTGTTTGAAAAGACATGCATATTCTTGATTTTAGTTAGCAGGTAACAGGCAGCATCTTGTACCTGCAAGGGCTCTGTGTACGTGTTAGGACATCAATTTAGAGATAACGGGGAGCTTAGGACGCACCTTGACCTGGTAGTACATGTGCAAGTTAACAAACACAAACTGACAACCCATCTTTTCCCTGCGATGAGACTGTGGACAGTC
The DNA here is from genome assembly GCF_000695765.1 of Mesitornis unicolor. Taxonomy (NCBI): domain Eukaryota; kingdom Metazoa; phylum Chordata; class Aves; order Mesitornithiformes; family Mesitornithidae; genus Mesitornis; species Mesitornis unicolor. Next base: position 64,697 of record NW_010173545.1, on the reverse strand, counting down.
CAGGCTGTAGGAACAAGCCATGGCAGAGGATCACTGCAGTGCTCGAACAGCTGGAAATACTTTCCCACCACCAGGTCAGCTCCAATGCAGTCTCCTTGTTCAAAGCCCAAACTTTGATAAGCTAGGGATAATTATAAGATCTTAATTGTAATCAGATCAGGGTTGTGTTACTTCACATTTTACTTGGGCAGAATAGCAACAGTAATAATACAGACAATATTGAAGATCTCCAAAGGAAGAACTCACTTTATCAAAGTGCAAGAAAATAGAAAACTAAGTTTAGGAGCAGGAACACATTCTGGTTTTACAATAATTAAGAGACATGCAACACCCACTATGTGGGTAAGTGAATTATGTTTCACAAAGGATCACAGGAAAATCTTCAGCTTTGATTCAAGTTGTTCACATTTCCCCAGTTCCAGACTTCCAGTTTAATCAAGTCCCAGATCTCAAGCAACACATCAGCACTCTTCTGTGACTTTGTGTGGGAAAGACATAATTGTCTCTCTTTTCTGCCACAATAACATTCTTTAGCCTTGCTTTGTCTCCACAAGAGTCAGAAAAGCTTCAGAGGAACATAGTGTGAATTATTACTTTGACAAGGACCTGTGCCTTGAAAGCTGCATGGAGTATATCAAATAAAGCTCCTCTGGGGCTACAGCATGCAAACACAACAGGGGCTGCTGGGTCACCCAGATCCCTTCATTTGAAAAAAAACCAAGAGAGCAGAGGCTCCCAGTGAGAACACAGTGAGCCCACCCTACCCTGCACCGACAAACAGGGACGCTCCCAGCCATCCCAGAACACCCCTTATACTCTGCCTTCTGAGGTGCATAGTGCATGTGGGATTTTGCTGCAGTTAGCACGAGCTTGCAACCTCCAGTATCTGCAATCATAGGTGAAGTTAGGAGGCCTCACAGAAATGGGAAAATAAAACATAATTTTCCCAGCAGCTTGAGACAAGCTTAGCAAGGAAAGAGAGGGGAGCAGGGGGGATTTAGTACAAAACAGTGCTGAATTAAGAGTACACATCACAGGTGAGAACAGGTTTCTTGCACTGCAAGCCCCACACAGGCCACTTTGGGAGGGCTGGTCCCCTCTGCACAGCTGTCTCCATCCTCCTGAGACAGCAAGAGCTGGCAGAAGCTGCCACACACTTGCCTCTGTGTATTTACCTGCCCTTCAGGAGGAGATGAGCTGCTGCCATCAGGAGCACCAAGTGAGTGGGGTGACCTAGCAGCATCTCTCACAAGGAAACCTCTGCTTCCTCCCTTGAGACAGCTGCTCTGAGGCAAAATGCACCACTTTGCTTAGCAGAGCAGTCTCCTGTGGGATGATGCTGCAGCAATTCAGTTTACACTGCAGTCTTATCAGTGAGGAGGCTTCGCTTCACAAGTGGCCTCTTGACATGGTCCAACCCCTCTCCAGGGGCTGCTCTCATCCCTTGTCTCTCCTTTACCACCCCTGCTTTCTCAGCATTTTCTCCTCCCTTCTCATAAAACATACTTATCTAACACAAGCATTTTTCTTCCCTTAGTCTGGCTCCTGTTCTCGGAGGAGCCATTTCCTCCTGTCTATTGTTGATTGTTATTGTTTCTTCTCTGTAAATGCATGTGTCATGATCTTTGCTTCCAAGGAGCAACCAATCACGAGTTCCTCATCTTTTTCAGGGAACCTGTTCAGCAAGGATTCTGCAAAAGAGTGGTTTCTCTTCTTGCCCTGGGAGGCTGTAAACGCCACAGTACAGGGCAGATTGCTGATCCCAGCAGAACACACTGGAAGTATCAGCAGCTTAAAAAGCAGACAAGAAAGAAACCCCCAAACCCCAAAACATCCTTTCCTGAGGCTGGAGAGCAGCTCTTGCCTGGCCAGCCTTCTGGGTTAAGAACTACATCACATCCCACAGCTGGAATGCTAATTAATTTTGCAACTAATGAGCTGGTGAGAACCTATTTCCCACACTGAAGATTTGCAGGAAGGCACAGCTTTGATGCACCATGTCACCTTCCCCAGGGGGCAGACATGATACCCCCAAAGCCACATGCTCTTGTTTGCCTATCCTAGTAGTTGAGGAAGCGTTTCACACCAAAATGAGTCTTCCCAAAGAATCAACCCTCCACAGAGACCCCTCTCAAGGTTCAGAAAGTAGCAAGGGCTATGGCGTGAGGAGTCAAGCAGGATAACTCAGCCAGCGGGGCAGGGCTCGCCAGCCAGGGCCCTGTCCCATGGGACATAAGCAAGTCCAGCAGCCAAGCCTGGGGATGGCAGCCAGGGTCAACCAAGAGTCCAGATCGTTCATGGTGACAAGGCACGTCAGAGCCAGATCCAATGACAGTAACTAGGGTCAGACGCAGTCCAGTGGTCATCAGGGTCCGACATCAAACCGGGGAGTCAGTCCATGGGCCACAGTGCCAGTCTGACTTTCATGGCCATGTGCAGGCATGGCTGTATGGAGTGGGAGACAGGTACATCTACCCCTTAGCTCAGGGAGCAACTGGAAGTCATGGACTGAGCTTAAATGGAACCCCTGAGCCTGTGGGCAGGTTCGCAGGGCAGTTACGTCCTGTTAGGTACACTCAGGGCCGTGACACTTCATCTCTGCAGCCGTGGCCAGGATCACAGCCAGGCACCAAGAGAGATGCCCACAGACCCTATGCCATCTAAGTGCAAATGCTCACACTAGGAAACTGGGGATCAGCTCCCTCTGACTTACACCTCCTCTGCCTCTCCGCATTTGCCCAGAGGTTACAAATGGATTTTGCCACTTCCTCCCTTAGGTGCAAATGCTACAGTCTTAACAACAGACATCAAGGCTCCTTGTCCTCCCCTGTCAGAAATAAGAGGGATGATATTCCATGTTACAGAGCAGCCTGTGTCTAAGGCATCAAAAGAAGACACAGCAATAACCGATAACTTCTTTTCCTCCTCACCTGCTGATGTGCCTTGAGGCAGAGAAAAGCAGCTGCAGGAGCAGCAGGAGCAGCAGAATACCTCCCAGACCATCAGTAGTACAACAGCACAGAGGCAAAGACAAAGAAAGATGCAGGAAGTGATTATAACTTCAGATAACTGAGCTGCAAAGCTGAGTAAGCAATTGCTTATTTGAGTTCATCACTAAGTGTGGGGATTTCATTAGAGACAAACAACCTAAACCCAACAACACAGCCAGTGGTACTTACATAGCAGCAAGGGAAGTTAAATAACCTCCTCCTGTGGATACTGCAGAACATGTGGGATAAGAGTGGCAGTAGCATTAGAGAGGCTGGAAATTGGCCACGACACAACCTCCCCCCCCACATACACACACCCTCATATTTCAGGAGAAGTAGTTCAGTGTTTCAGAAGCATCATGGAACACTCCTTTCCGGGTGATATTTAACCCAGTCTTCAGATCCAGCCAAGAACGCACTCCACAATAACTGGCGATGTCCAGTAATCTAAACCAGAAAAAGCTTTCCATTCTGTTTCTGAGTTTTATCCTTGCCACGGTGCTCTTTGACCCTGTGTCAGAATGTACAAGCTTACAATCAGAAAGATTTAATGAAAAGCATGCAACGACCAGAGATCCTGCTGCCAGGGGAGGAGGGGAAGAGAGAGAAAGAGAGGAAAAATAAATCAAATGGCTTATAAAGAAAGAAGCATGTGTGTTTCCAGCAGAGGATACAGTCTTTTAAGCCATCGCACTTGGGGGAGCTTCCCCTAACTCTGACACTTCCTTGAAGGCAAAAGATAAACAGATCATGAGGCCAGAATAAGGGCTGTGCAGCTCTCTTAGATGGTCCCCTTTGTATTGCCTTGGCTTATTCTTCAAGCTCAGAGGGAAGGTTAAACTGAAGTCACCTGCTCCCTGATTCCTTGTGTATGCAGAACTGGTTGTAAAATCACACTCTAGGCATCGCAAAGGGAGAGGCAGGTTCTGCTAGGTACAGAATTTATGAAGTCAGTGTTTTTAAAGTTAAAGAAAGGGAAAAGTCCTGCAGTTTTGCTTTCAAAAAACAGTTCTGGGAATACACATTTCCCTGACATAAGGTCCGTGTAGACATGACATTAAGCAGTCCCCCAAAAATCCCTCTGAGGAGCTGTCAGAGCTGCTGATAGCGGTATCTGGAAAGGAGAGAGCCTGGCTTCCCATCCTGAGAAAACCAACAACCAGCATCGCTCCTTTGGGCTGATTGTGCTCAAGAGCAAACGAGCAATGAGATGTGCCCATAACCTCTGGCTCAGAGCTTCTTTTTTGCCACCAGTTCCTACCCCAGCCCAGTCCAGCTTGTGTGGACTCCTGCCCAGCTCTCCCACCACCTATCACTTTGTGGCCAGGTGAAACTTTCCAAGAAAATACAGCTTGCCCAATGTTGTGTTTCCAAAGTCCCACAGTAGCACCTCCACCTAGAGCTCCCCTTTGTCTTCAGTCCCCTCTTGTGCCTGGTAGCCTCACTCCTCCTCAGAAGTCCTCATACCTCAGGGGATCCTTCCTGGTGAGTCCTTCTCATTTACTGCTTATGTGGTCAGGGAAGGCATTAAGGAAATAATCACTCAGACTGCAGACAATTTAGAAATAGCCTGGAAACCATTTCTAAGATCAGCTTCCCTTGGAATGTTCTAGAAAGCTTTAGTTGTGTTGGTGCTTCTTTTGGAGGACTGAAAACTGAACAATCTTGTCTCCAGGCGTAACTATCTCAGAACTCCTGTATTAGCCATACGAGTCCACACCAAAGGCCCACCTAGCCCACTGTTCTCTCCAACAAAAAAATGAGTTGGCACCTAGGAAGGAGTAAGAACAGGCCACAGATATATGGTACTTCCCTTCCCAAACCCAAATAATTTACTTAGCCTTCAATTATTTTCCGCTGGAGAGACTTTTTTTGGCCTTAGATAGTTTGTCTAGTCAGTAATCCCTAACAATTCTTGCTTTCAAAACTCTTGTCTTAATTTGAACGCAAGTGTATACGTTGCACCCACAACACCCTTTGACCCTTTGTCCAAAATCATCCTTTTTCCAGGCTGAAGTATCCTTGACTGCTCCTTTTATGGAAGAAGCTTCCATGTCTGGACTCAGGTCACCCACAGCAGGATGTGAGCTAGGTCACTTGCTAGTATCAGGCCAAAATTCACTGTTGGGTGGGAAAGCACCATATCCCCCACCTCTGACCTAGCCTTGTTTCTCCAGAAGTGAATTTGACTTATGCTTACACAAGGCCTTTACAGTAAGGAAAGAAAGAAAACACAGACAAATGTTCCTCTTTTACAGTCGCTTTTCCTCCCTTTGAAATCAAAGGGAACACTTAGAAAGCAAAACTAATGCTCTTCTAAAAGCACAAGGATCCCCTTCTCAGAGAAGCAAAATGAAAGATCATGACTCAGACATGGGGCTGTAACTTCCTCATCCTATTACTCAAACCTCTGACCTTGGCGGTCATTTCTCCTTTTCTCTGTGAGGGTGTCACAGGTCTGGCTGATCTCATGATCTGTCGTATTGATCTCAGAGATCCTCAGCACTTTTCAAATACCATTTGGTCACCTCAACAGCACGCGTAAGCAGCACGTAGGAATTCGGAAGTTTGACCTTGCAATTGTGACTTTCTTTTACACAGAAGAGTTTTGGGAGAGTGGGGAGGAGATGGCAGGGTAATGACTGGGTGGAGAAGAAGGTGTTGTGTTTACAGAATACAGCTTAACAGAAGCATCCATCATAACCTCCCCGGCAATCCACAGACTTCAGGGATCCCACCACTTCAGGGCAGGCCAGAGAGGTTTCCTGACTAATGAAGGGAAGGGAAGATACTTCTCCTACATATATGAACGCAGTTAAGTGGAGATGTATTTAATCACCTCCTGGTTAGCCTGGAGCAGTTCACATGTCCGAGAGGATCAACATGTCCATAGTGCTGTGATGCTTTGGTATTAGATTACAACACCAACATCACTCATAAGTTCAGCAATTCAAAGGAAGTAGTTGGAGGTTGTTTTATTTACTAAGCCCAAAACAGGCAATAGGATTAGAGACACATAAAATCAAATTTTTAAAAACTACAAATGAGCATTTAAGAGTAATTTTGAAGGTTTTCCACACTTAGCGAGCATCCAGCAAGCAAAACTCTATTAGGAAACCAGTTTTAATACAGTGCTTCACAATAAGGCTGTATTTGTGGCACAGGGTATTTTAGGAGGCCCAAACTTCCTTTCAGAGCCTAAAAACCATTCAAGAATCACAAGGATTCAAAACCACTAATTTCCCAAATCTCAGGTCGAATTAAGAAAGAGTTTGGACCTTCCAGTCCCTAGATCACTCTCTGTCCTTCCTCCTTCAGAAACACCAGTGCCCCTCGCACAGTTCTGCCTGACCTAGGCAGTGCACTGGGGTCAGCGCTGCTCAGGGACTCGCCTGAGGTCCTTCTTCATCTGTGGCTATGACCATTCTCTCTCACTGGTAAAGCAGCTTCCAATGGGTGCCTTTTTCAGCAACAGCCAGCTTATCCCCTAGCTCTTACATTGCCAGAGTGCTCTGGAGAGAGAAATACCCTCTGGCCCTTAAACAACAGCCAAGGCTGAAAGTCAGTGCAAAAGCTCTCAAGATGAAAGCCTTTGCTAAAAAACAAACAAACAAACAAACAAACACCACCACGCCCCAACAAAAGGGGAGCAGTAATGGAAGGAGAAGCTTCTGACCATAGTGCCACCAAAAGAAATGCTCAGCAAGCCATGACCTCAGTATGAGGCCTCTTCACAGATCAATCTGTTTTGCATCTGGGTATAAACTACCCCTCCAAATTATACAGACATACCAAGGCATTTAATGAACACAGCTTACAACCGGTTTTGATTGCCATCCACCAGCTCGGAGTAATGTGTTAGGAAAACAGCATTAAGGAGAGGGAAAGATGGATTGTTGCAGAATGGCAATATTTATTCTAAAGAGTACCGAGGGCCTTTAAAATTACTATTTTTAGATTTCTAGATTTTATTTTTTTTGTTTGTATCGGTCTCCTGCATTAAAATGTTCTTGAATTTCATCTGATGCCCCAGATTTCTTCTGGCTGAGATAGCAAGACATGGTTTCTTCCGAGGCTTCAAGTGACAGAACCACCACTGTATCCCTTGGTAATTGGTGCCAGCAGTTAAAGAGCCACTGTTAAAACCACGTACCTTATTTCTAGCTTAAATTTATCTAACGTTATTTTCTAGCTGCTGGCTCACATTATGCTTTCATCTGTTTTTCATCCATATACAGGCATCACTTTACGCAGTGAAATTCAGCCCTGCATTTAGGCTGACACAGCAAATGATACTCAACAGTTTCAGCCAGAGAGAAAAGTATACTGCATCCTGCTGCACGGGTAAGGGTGCCCCAGAATTCAGGCAATCTAGTCTAGAAGTAACATTTGCTTTGTAATTAAGGCTTGCTCATAGCAATAAAGCCTCAGCTCAGGACAGGCAACATCCCCCCAGCGCCCGGTTTTTGGAGCTTTCTGAAATGGTAGCAGTTGACTGCTTTTAACATTGCTATTGAATTACTGCCATCGCCAACCAAAGTTTAGTGTATTAAGGTGTGCAATAAAAGACAGCAAGTGTCATCAAAGTTGCAGAGAAATAGTTTTGTAACCATTCCCCAAGGGGAGGCATACGTGGGCAGGGGGGAGGACACAAACACCCTAGCAGCTCTCTGTGCGGTTGTGCTGCCATCTGTGACTCTGAACTTGCTGATTACTGCTGTGCTTGGGAAACAAAGGCAGATTTACCCCTTACCTTAGGATCTGGGCCAAGCTTGGACAGTGACTGACTTCTCCGGCTGAAAGATCTCTTGTCCACGACACAAGCTTTCTGGAGGCTGATGCAGGGCATGGCAGAGCAAGCTAGGACCAAACTGTAAATCGAGAATTTTGAGAATGTAAGTTAGAGTCCCATGGGCCTTGCAAGGCCATAAAGAGGCAGAAAAGGATAACTCAGACGTTTCTGTGAGCTGCAGTACCACGGTCTGTCTCTACGACAGCAATGCCATTCACAGTCACAGTGGGAAACCACATTTGTAACAGCAGCATCATGACCAGGTTGCCACCCCAAGGAGTAATGACACGATGGACGAAGCAGCCAGTGCAGACAAGCAGCACCAATTGGCATTATTTTAACATGTTGGGCTGTAAACTGTGTCAGAGCTGCTTTCTGAATGGTTCAGCCACTCCTTCCACAAGGGCATGAGCGGCTGGGGCACAGGAGGGCATACAGCCCTGGCCAGGACCTGCCCAGAAGGCCCCTGCAGCTCCATACCAGCACCCTGAAGCAGCAGCTCTGCAGCAGACCCTTGGACACCAGCAAAGAATCGCTAAAGCCTTAGACAAATAGCTGCCAGGCTTTGCTCTCCCAGTCACAGCCTCAACACAAGCCATGTTGGCAAGATGAGGTTTGGCAAAGAGGGCATGTCTAGGTGTGGAGATTAGGAACTTCCCCACTTCAGGCCAGCGGGGAAACAGCACACTACATTTTACTGTGGTGTTAGATCAAACAAATGTGTTTTCCTCATGTCTGTTTTTAAGATCTGGAGAATTTTTTTTCATAAGAGAACTGACAGTGGGACCTGTGTGGTCGATACAGGGAGCAGGTCTCTCCTTTCCTGTGCCAATGAGTCTCTCCCAAACGACACTCACTCTCTTTTTAACTCCAGGTACTTTTCAGAGTAAGAACAGGTCCCAGCCAGGTCTGATGCTTGGAGAGCTGGGACTTCCATCCCCACACCAGAGCCAGAACAAAGCCAGTCCTCCAGGTAGACTCTGCGTCACAGCCTAGGACAATTCTTGCTTTCTGCTGAGCCTGAGGCAGGCATGCACACCTTCCAGATTCAGCTGCAAAAGCTAGCAAACCTGCTGTAGCTGGGGCTTCGAATTAGCAGGCACAGGAAAAAGGTTGAAATGTGACTCCAAACCTCCAGTACTGATTTGGCCCAAGTGCTCCCCTTTTCACAGCTCCAGATTTTTTCTCCCCCTTCACCTGCATGCAGCCCTCTCAGCCATGGGATCACCCATTTATCACATTTATCTAAATAAGCACCTCGTGTTTCCCAGCCGACCAGGATGGAAAACCTGTCTGACTGCCCAAGCTCCTGCAGGAAGCATGATGAGGTGCTAAGAAAATAATTCTGCTTACAAATTCTTTGGGCTGAAACAGCTGCTTTTGTAGCTGGATGGGGTTTTTGGCTGGCAGTCAGCTCTCCCCACAAGTCCTCTTTACAATAAACTCCATTGACTTCCTGTTCTCTAGCAAGTCCCTGCAGGAAAGCAAAGAAGCTGGGATTAAACATATATGACAGAGCTTGGCCAAGACACACAATCCAAATTCCCAAGTACAAGACAAATATAACCATCACAGAGGAACAAACATAATATGGTCTTTGGTCTAGCATGAGCCCTCTGTAAATGTGATCTGAACAGCAGGCTGCACCTTCCAGCCTGGCAGATTTCACAAAAGCAAGGTCTGCAACACAGCAGATCACAGAAAGAGACACAGGAGGCACCAGGGATTTAGAAAGAGGCTTTTGGGATTCAACATTACAGAACCACTACCTTCAAATGGCAGTGGGTGCACCAATGTAAAATGAATTTCTCTGGGTCCCAACCCAGTTCTGCGCAACTGAAGCTACAGGGCTCCAGCCTTTTGGTTGTGAAGAGGGGGGAAAAAAACCCCAAACAAACCAACACCAGTGTGAACTGTCTGAGACAGGCATCCAGCAGCATCAGACCTCCAACACCATCAGAGCACCCAATGTCTGAGTGACACTGTCAGTGTACCTCTGGTTGTACTACCTGGCATAGGTGAGCCAACACTGGATTAAAGAAGGAATAAAGGAGAAACCAATATTGCCCAGCCACAGCCAGATGGCCAGTGTTATATTCCTAGTTTTCCCAGAATAGTTCTCTGGGGTCCCAGCGCAATGCTGCAAACACTAAATATCTTTCATAAAAGACTGAGAAATCTAAAGGCTGCCTTATACCCATGAAGGATTTAAAATAATACCCACTAGTAAAGCCCTCAAGTGTGAAAACCTCAAGTAGTTAAGTAGACTGTGGTCTTCACAGACTCCTCCTCTGCTCAGGAGCCCCAGACTTCAGTTCCCATGCAGCCACAGCACATCCCCCTCAGCACAGGGGAAATCCCACCGAACCTGGCTGCATTGTCAGCCCAGCAGGAAGCATGAATCTCAGAGGAAAGGCTATTCTAGTGATGTTTCCAGGACAGTTCTGTAGATAAGAGACACTTTCGGACCGAAGCCAAGGCAGAGCTGGCCAGCACCTCCAAGAAGGTGGCTAAGTGGAAAATCTCCAGTAGGGTAGGAAGGGGCGGGCGCGGGGAGGAAAGATAAACACTTTCTGTGAAGTTTCAGTTACTCATGAGCGCAGTGGGAAGTTTTCCTCTCTCCCTAAAACGTTACATTCCTTGTGGCAGTGTGGAAAAGAGAGTCCTCTTTCCATTGTACATGCGTATTTCCCCACTACTGAAGTGGCAGTGTTTGCAAAAGCACAAAAGGAAAAACAAATCTGCCACCAGAGTCATGATTTTTAATAAAGTGTTTTTAGTATTCACCATGAACAAGGAATACCAAAGCAACCAACTCCGCTTCTTACATTTGACACTTCTTCAGGAAACAACCATCAGTGTCATGAGAACATTTTCTGTTATGCTGGGGGGGAGCTGTAGACAGCAGCTCCACAAACTCTATTCAAATGCTTTGCTGAACTGGTGTCCTAGCGAGGAAATGCTGAAGGAAGCCTGGAGCCAGAGCATTTCCTATGAGACAGTGAATCAAAAGAGGCAAAGTGCAGATGGCTTCTCCTGATGTGTGCAGAGGCAGAACAGAAGCAGAACAGGCGTCCGGCTGGGGAGGCCCCATGTGGCAGCTGCCTGTTTCAAAGCCATCAGTTGTGCTGAGACGTCAAAGGGGTAGCAGGCACCTCTGGCCTGTGCTTCATGGACAGAGACTAGAAGAGAGCAAGAAAGAACAAATCAAAAGACTCACAGCAAAGAAAGAGTTGAGGGCTGGAGGAGAGAAACACATTCTGGGTCACAAAGAACAAGCAAAACACACACAAAACATGCAATTACCTGCTGCAGAAAAGGTGGCAGGATCATCTCATTTCATGCAATGCACAGATCCTCTGAGAAAATGCAGCCTTTCTGACACTCCATGCTTCAGAGGCTTTCTTTGATGCCTGTAGCTGTCCTTAGCCTCATAACTCTGATTCTGTCCACCCAGGTCGCCTCTTTGTCCGTATGCAGAGGAGGGACACTGCTGAAGTACAGAACAGTTCCCGTGCTTCTGAAAAGCCTACATTCCTCTCTAGTCACTAAAACAACCCAAAGCAACAGAAATGTTTGCTTCATGAAAGAAAACAAGCGGGTAATAATGAGGATGGTTTCTAATGCCAGCCAGATATTAGAAAGTAAAGTCACTGCATTCACATATCACACAAAGCCTCTGGTTCTGTGTGACCACATTGGAGCCCACAGGGATTACCAACAGCTTCTGCATGGGTTTGCTGCCCATGCCTATTCACAAAGGGTACCCACAGCTAAGAGAACATGTATCATCTTCTTGCTCACTTATTTGGAGCTCTTATCTGGAAGCTCGAACCCAGAACACCAAGAGCAGCTATTTCCAAATACTTTTTGGGTGGTTATTCACACACATACAGTATTTCATTAGTATTTGTCATTGCTGATCATCTTAGCAAGCACTGTTTGCAAAGCAAAGGTGAAGGAACGCTGCAAAGACAAGCAGTTCACATCCCATCTTAAAACAGGCCCCGCTGTTGTGTAGCGTGGCTGAAGCATAGGGCTGTCCTCTTCCCAAAAGCTTCCAGGGACAGGCATCACAAGCTCCCCAGGCAATTTACCCATCACTTCCTAAGTCTTAACTACTTCACAAAGCCTTCCCCCTCCACAGTTTCGTGCTCTATCAGCTGTAACAGCCTGCCCAAAAGCAGGGAGATGTGATGAAATATCAGAAAGAAAGAAAACACGTGTGCAAGGAAACCTTGCCATTTCAATCCACCTCATGCAGTCAGCCTGAAGAACGGGAGGTGAAACCCTCGCTCTAGTGAGAGCTGCAGGAGTCTGGCAGCCAATTTAAGAGCTGCCTCAGGTACTGTGCTGAGGATGCGCAGCAACCTCAACCCCAGGATGGAGAAAGTACAAATCAGATTAAAAAATCCAGGCTGAAGCCCACTCCTCATCCATGATGGAAAATAAACCCATGAAGGACTGTACATTAAATCCTCATCAATTCTCAATGCAGGGCCTTAGGCAACCTGGTCTGGTCGGAGGTGTCCCTGCCCATGGCAGGAGGGTTGGACTGGATGATCTTTAGGGTCCCTTCCAACCCAAACCATTCTGTGATTCTATGAAACACACATCAGACAGTCCTTGTTTTCCTCTCTTTCACTTCAGGAGTCCCCCTCCAGCTGCAAGCTACCCGTCTGCCTGTGTGCTTTCATGTAGACAGTTTCAGCAGTGGCAAACTGGAAAGTATGGTCTCTACTTCTTCACTCAACAGGGAGGACTGTTGCACACTGCAGGAATTCAGGGATCCCGGGGACCCACCTGTGAAGGGGAGAAGAGGCACCAGGAATGCGTAAACCAGAGTTTGCTGGTTAATCGAGCAGCTGTCAGAAGGGCTGGTCTTGATTCCATGGTTACTCTGTACACTCATGTTTCTGGCACTGTCCATGCTTCCTTGAGCCAGTGCAGTTCACTGAACTGGCAGAAAACTAACAGAACAAAAAAAACCCACACTGTGGCAATGATGAGCTCAGCCATCTTCTCTGGCTGCATCTCCTGAGTGTACGCAAGACTATCGCAATGATGTGCCAAAACCAGACCTTCTGAACTGGAGGAGCACTGGACACTTATTCTCTTGAGAAACTCATCTTGTGCACACTGAGCTGACTTTGCTGGGCCCGTGGGCCACGAGGTTACCAAAAGGACATGGGACAATCAGTGATTCTCTGCAGCTTTTCCCAGCTTTCATCTTAGCTATTTTGACATTTTTTGTGATTTAGAACAATCTCTTTTGATCTGTGCATGCCCAGCACAAGAGGATCTCATCTCTGATGGGAAGGCTTTGCACATCAGGACAACCAGCTGCCGCAAAGGCCTTTTTCTCCACTGAAAAGCCCCATCTCTACATAAACATGGTCGCTCCTACCTCACTGCTGGATGAAGACATTTTCTTCCTCCCACACGAGATAAGCAGCAGGATCTGTGCGAGTCACACTTCCTGCAAGACAAAGCAGTGGCAGGTAAGGCCAGTGCACGCTCCTTACAAGGAAGCGTCTAACGCTCCCTTGCTCGTGCACTCAGAGCAACCGCAGCCACTCTAAAAGGTGGGGGAGAGATAGCACTGCGAGGCAGCACAAGGAGATAACAGAGGAAACCAAGAGATGTGCGGATTCGTTATGTTGTTCAGGCTTGAGTTCCTAGAAAAGATTATTTTTTTTCTGGTCTGCAGCAGCATGAAACATCCTTCAGATGACAGCAGCATTTCTAATACCCTATGGTGCCAGTCATGGTGCTTGGAGAAAACTGGCGGAGCGAGTCCTGTCTGTTTGCAGCCACTCGCTTCTGCGAGGCACCTCTCACCCCTCAGCTGCTGCACTGCCCGTCCTATCCGACCATAAGAGAGCTGGTGATTCGTTTGGTTTTACGGAAAACAGTAATTCACAGAAAAACGTATGAAGCTATTCAAATCTCCAAATAATTCTGTCAATAAAAAGTCTGGGTGTTACGAACCCCCAACTCTTTTGAAACAGCCATCTTAAACTTAACTTCATGTTTTTAGTTAATAAGATTACTTGGAGATAATATATTGCCACAGTTGAACAAAGGCAAAATGCGGGGCTAAGTCTCTTCTTCCTCATTTGCAATCCCTTAAAGAGAGGATTCCTGCCCTTTCTGACTGATTTTTCAGTTTGTCCACCAAACTGCACGTCTGTGCTCCCTGTCTCAGCCAGGAGGCCGAAAAGCCCAGGAAGACCAAGCCATGACTTTCAATGGGCTGGGCCAGCTCTAGTTTTTATCAGCTCCATGCCACTCAGGAAAGGAGTTATTGGCTGCCTGCTGACCTCATTGAGGAGGCGTGAAAGGCAACTTTCCCTTGCTCAACCAAGCAGACCTTCCAGTAGCTCAAACAGGCAAAGGTTTGTTCATCCCGTGGTTACACCAGTTCACACCACCCATAACTGAAGGTTCTGAGATCACATTTACTGGTGCAGAGCAAGGGAATTCATTACGGTACCATTTCAGACAAACAGGAAAGAAGGCAGTCAGAAAATCTATCCAGATGTCCTGTGCAGTAAGTGGGTGTCCCAGGGATTTCTGTATCAGGGCTGTCCAGGATCGAGCAGCTCTGCACTCTGAGAGTAACAACTCTATTCCAGTCACTCAGAACTTCGTCTCCTCTAAGGGGAGTTTGAGAGGTAGGGGGGCTTTTTAAACAAGATCTGCACTTCTGCTAACTACTGTGTATTTCCACGAATTAAAACAAACCAAAAAGAGCTGGAAGTTTGCATCTTTGAGTTCACTTCCACTTTGCCAAATCTGGCTGAAATCTGCACATGGGCAGCAATGATACAGGATGCATTTTTTTCACAAACCAGACTGGAAAGGACTGTGGGTAGGTGTTTCTACTGATATACCTGCAAAGCCAACTGAAAGAAGTCATGCACAGCCATAGCAGGCAACAGTCCCCACTGCCAACAACTTACACTGGGAGACAGAGGACACACATCCTCGCTCTCAAACCAGTATTGATCCATTAGCCCTTACTGTTCCCTGACCTCTGGAAGAAAAGTATTTATGGGTAAAAACAAGGATACTGGTAAGCACCCTGAGCTTCATGTTAAAATGAAGATGGCAGCATAATGTCCTTGTCACAGCTGCGAGTCACCACAGTATTACTTCAGCCACGATGGTACAGCTCCACTGACAGGCTGGCATATAAGCTAAATAAGGGGGCTGAATCAAACCTGTGATGCTCCCAAAAGATATCCTGAAGCTTGATGAAGAAAAAAAGATCTCTACTCCTTTCTGTAGTTATTTTTAATCTAGGGTGGACTGTGTCATCCTGGAACTGAGTCAAATGAAAAGGAGAGATTTAAACACTTCAGTCTCCCCCTGCTGCCCCTCTGCTCTGCATCAGTCATCACTTCTTGGTTTGTAAACACTTAGTGGGATTTGCACAGGGCCAGGCAAATCAGGCTCCTCCATTTACCGCTATATAACAAATATATTCCAGTAACAGGCTGTTCTCCTGCCAATGCCTTATGTTTTCCAACTCATTTCATTTTCTTTAGTGACTTTCTTTCAGACAAGTGGATAACCAGAGCCTTGGGTCAACTCCACGTGGATTCTGCCTCTCAGCAGTGCCGGTTATTTCTTTGCAGAAGTCCTGTTCATGTAGGAAGCAAGTACAAAAGTCTTCCCTCACCATGCCGGACCCAGTTTATTTGCTCCTGTTTCCACTCCCTTTTCACCATCAGTCAGCCCACAGAGCACTGACTGCTGCTCTGCCCCAGGCTCTGCCCAGCTGCCTCTCCTGCCAGGCTCTCCCAAGCCAACAGCCAAGGAAACCTGTCCACACCTATGCAGGCTGGGGCTGTGCCTTTGTTTTAGGCAGTGACGTGTGCTTGGGGTGGAGGTCACCATTGTTTCAGCTCCTTGATTCCACAAAGGAGCGTTAATAGTTTCTTACAACTGCAGTAAATCAAGGGTGGCGGTTACACCCAACCTATAACATCATACATCATTGTTTTTCCTGTTACCTGTCAAAAAGGGGGTTTCCTCCTTTTGCCCTGGCTGAGGTTGCAACATCACCTAGGCAGAAGCCACTGCCTGTAACAGGATTTCTGTCGAACACATGGACCATATTGATGCCCAGACAGGGTCACCCTGCCTTGAGCCAGGCAGAAGAGCTTCTGGGACCATCTGACTGGAAATCAGAGCTGGGCTCCCTCTCTCACATGCCATCGTGTCTCCCCTCACAAGGAAGGGATGCAGTGAATAATGCAGCTGCCGTTAGTGGTGTTCAGCAATGCAGTTTGTCAGCACCAACAGAAAAATACAGTTGTGCTGTGGAAAGCAGATGCTTTTTCACAAAAATGAAGTGACTCTCATTTAGCCCTTGAAAGGTATTTCTTGCAGGGAAGTTGCACAGGAGCCAGTCTGAAATCCTCTACTTTTTCTCAAGAGGTACCCAACTCTTCAGGCGCTCTCTGACTCAAAGAGTACAATCACACACCAACCCTTTGCTTCTTCAAGCATCAAGGTTATGTACAAAAACCAAAACATTAAAGCCAGAAGCCTTATTTTGCAGAGGATATTATCATTTCTCATATTCAGTGCAACATTAAACCCATCCTTTCTAAACTCAGCTGTGCCAAGGCTTGTGTGCTTGGAGTGACATTATCTCCAATGAAGAAGTATCACTGCCCCAGCAAAAAAATCAGTAGTAGAAAACACAAACAAAATTACACAGCTGGTGAAAAGTAAAAGGAGCTGGTTCATACACATCCCATCTTGATATGTAACGTTGCAGTAACCAGGGTGAGGAAACAGGTTTTCCTTTTTAGCAAGGGTGGGCCAGATCCTTGGCTGGAATAAATCAGTGCTTCCCTGCTGAAATCAATGGATTGTTGCTGATTCACAGCAGCTGAAGGTCTGGCATGTGGTTGTCTCCTGACAATATCACAGTAATTTAACTCTAAATTAAAACCATGTGGAAATGTTGTTTTGATACAATATTATTAAATACCAAATATACCAAAACAAAACTGAACTAAAATTAACTTAAAATAAGAGAGAATAAAGAGTATGCCTCTCTGTTGTAACGTGGACTCAGAGGCTAGAAAGAATCACAGGACAATTTGATGAAATCCCTTGAAAGATCCGCACTGACTATTAGCCTCTCCATCCTGAAATGACGCCCTCGGTGGTGTGAAGGTTTCAGGGTTTAACACATTTCTTCCTCATGCACACTCGGAGCTCTGGGTAATTCCTGAAGCCAAAAGCACCAAGGATGCAAAGAGCAGCTAGACCAACTGGCATGAAAGGTGACTACAGTGATCTCTCTCGCTAGCCCCCAGTAGCACAGGTGGCCAAGCAGGGCCTGCAGCCATGCTGGCCTTGAAGCCAGCAAGTCCACTTCAATTTGAGAAGAAACTTCTTCTCAGTGAGGGTGACAGAGCACTGGACCAGGCTGCCCAGAGAGGTTGTGGAGTCTCCTTCTCTGCAGACATTCAAAACCCGTCTGGACGCCTTCCTGTGTAACCTCATCTGGGTGTTCCTGCTCCGGCAGGGGGATTGGACTGGGTGAGCTTTGGAGGTCCCTTCCAATCCCTAATGTTCTGTGATTCTGTGAAGTCCTACACAGCACCCCACCACCAATTAAACTGCTGCAACCAACTGAGAGAAACTAGAGGATATTCTTCAGCTGCAAATGTGGAAGCAGCACCCTGGGAACCCCTTGAGCATCACAGCAAACAGGCAGGGATGGGAGAGGCACACCCCATTGCAACCGCTTCTATAGCTCCGTCTCATTTAGAGCCACACAGTGGACGTGAGCAGGACTATTGCAGCCACGCACCAAGTAGGGAGCAATGGCACCCTCGGGCACTCTCCTCCCAGTTGCTACTCTACCTCCTCCTAGATCTGTCCTCTCCACTACGGCAGTGTCCAAGCTATCAGCCTTGCTCTGTCTGGCCAAGCCACAATTCTCCCTGGTCCCAAGCAACCAGGTCTCCAGCAAGTGCTAAGCCTCTTTCAGGATCAGCAAGGCTGATGCTAATTCACTGCTAAGGTGGGTGGCAGACTTTATTATGTTTCAGGCCTGAGAAATCTCACCAGTGCACCAAGAACCACAGGGCTCCTTCCTAATTACACAGCAGAGCACTGCATGATTCATGTCAGCAGCTCCTCGGCCCCCTCACCTCAACCCTTGCTGGTGCGACAACAAACCCGAGTGGAAGTGATTAGCAGGTTGCAACCGCAGCCACCTGCTCCCCGGTGCTATTAACAAATAAGGCACCATGAATGAGCTGTGGGCTCAGTCAGAGGCCTGTTGAATCACGCTCTTCTGCATTGCAACATCGGAAGTTGCACTTTAAAACCCATTGCCTGAGTTGCTCTCAGATTTCCCAATGAAGGCTGGAGGAGGATGGAGAACCCAGGCTGAGAACATTATAGAGGCATTGTTAAATTCCCAGGGGAGATTAAAAAATTAGAACTAGCTCTGGGCCCTTTTGTTTTTCTCTTCCCTCTTCTTTCCTTTCGGTCTGATTAACTCTGGTGACTGGCTTGCACAATTTTATCAGGTTGGGCCTAATGAATCATTCATCTTCAGCAAACAATAGTCAGAGATTGCAGGCCAGGCAGGGTCTGTGTTTCAGTAACCAAAACCAGGAAAAAAACCCAACACAAAACCAAAAAACCACCCCCCACACACACACACCTCCCCCTCCAAGCAAAACAAAACAAAAAAAAACCCCAAAACCATCAAGAGAGAGGGAATGTAG
>NW_010173545.1:24567-46115 GCF_000695765.1 Mesitornis unicolor | reverse complement strand
GGGAAAGAGACAGTGAGCCAACAGCACTCACGGACAGCTTCCTGATGTCTGGTCTCAGACAACTAGCAGCACATTCATTTGTAAGACTGCCAGACCTCCTAGGAAACCTAAAAGGTTATAAGAGGTTATTTATAAAGCTAGATGTAGCTATTCTGCATGCAAGACTAGCTCATTATATTTATAGGTACCTATCCCATTCACCCACTTCAGGGCCCTTGCTCCCATAAATCCATGAGGCTCGCAGGATCTGCCTTCAAACACTAAGATACCTCTCCTTTCTGAGCAGGGCCATTTGGAAAAGTCCATCACCACTGCAGGGCTCAGCAGCACTTACACCTGAATACACCTGAAAGCCTCACTTTTCTGCCAATGCATAAGAAGCCAGGTTCAAGAATTTGTCTTCCACATGAAGAGCACCAGATTTTGCATTTCATTTGTAAAAAGCTCCCAGAAAATCTTAACCATGAAGGTTTGATTTAAAGATGGTCTAAAACTGTCAGCTGGCTTCAGGAGAGAAGATACACAAGTCAGTCCAATCGATTCTGGTGGCCTGGAGTCCTAGCCCCACTTAGGAAGGAAAAACAAAATAAAATCAACCCTCCGAAGTTTTCTGCCTGAACTTCAAACAATCCATGCATAAATCCAAATCTGAGCTTGGCTGGTCAGACATGAGGAGCTTTGCAAACCCAGCCCTTTAGTGAAGCTGGGGATGTGGGCAAGCAAAGGCAGCTCCTTACAAATTGCACTGGGGACAGGAAAAGCAAGAGATTTGGCCTTTCCAGTCTGTGGGTGTTAACACACAAACACAAGAGCTTTTCTATTTTGGAGGTGAAAGACTTGTTTTTCAACAAAAAAATAAAGTAAAAATGGTGCATACAGCTCTTACCTCTTACAGATAAAATAGGCAAGATTTTAACTCTTGAGACCAGCTAGGCTCACTCCTGTTAACCGGAAGCCTTGCCCAAATGTAGATACAGGAATCGAGGCAAACTGCTGCTTCCAGTTGCCCATACATTAGCAAATGTTCAAGCAGAATCGTGCTCCTACCAGTCCAAAGCCCAGATTTTTTCAGTGCTTCAATTTGTGCCACAATTTTGGGCAATTGCTAAATCAGATCTAAAACCTCCTGCAGCTGTCCAGGCCTGGCTCCCTTGAGCAGCCACACAACCACAGGGAGAAGCACTTTGGCTCACTGCAAGTTGCCACAGGGGGCAGGTGTTGAGGGGAGTCTCAAAGAGCCTCCTCAGAGGCAGAAACTTTCACAATCCAAGGGCAGACACCATTTTTCCTGCTTAATCTCTTAAAATTAAGAGAGAGAAGGGTGTGCTCCTACAGCTTAGAGCACACCCAGCCCCACACGTCTAATCAAGAAGAGGCAACAGTGCAAAGCCAAGATGGAAAGAGGCTGAAGATCTGTGGGGCTGGATCTGGAGCTTTCACATCTTCACTTGAGCGTCTGATCCCAGGCTGTATTAGAGTGAGCAGGTGCCTCTGTATACAAGAGGTAGCCACAAAAAAAATTACCCAAAATTTACATTTCTCTATTCAAAGTCATCATCTACATAACGCAGCATTTACTAACAAATAATCGCTTCAGAAGGTTCCCAACCAGTCCTACTAGGAACCTAAACAAGGCAGCTTTGGGTTAAAGGTGTGAGAGAGATGAAGCAAAGCTGACTCAAGCTGCTTCCAGTGGCTAAGCTGAGTGAAATGCAATAAATACAGAGCAACCCAAATTTTTTCCTTGCTGTTGCACACAATATTTGCAAGCGATTACACTGGCTGTGGCAGTTTAACATGCAAGAGAACAGTCAAGATACTTTGTGCATTATTTACGTATCTAGTTATGAAAGTTCAGGCCATAAACTGAAAAGGAAGTTGGATTTTTTAAGTAATTTCGTGTGTTAAGACATCTGTTGCAAAAAATGAGAAACGGGTAAATACATTTGGGCTCTTTTCTCTATGGTCTTCCATCTCTCTCAGTTTGCTGCTCTGCTAGGATTAACAACAGCTCACAGTTCCCTTCTGTATGATGCATCACAGATTTTACTTCATCACTTCTGCCTTTTAATCCATAACCATGCATTAATTATGACACGTTCTTTAAAAACCCTCCAGTCTCACTGGGAAGTAGGGATGAATCCATGTTCTCTGGTAGGTTAAGGCCACAACCAGTTGACCTCAGAGGAATTAAATGCCCCCATGAGTCCTAGGAGGATGGAAAGGCAACAGCCCCTCTGGGAAAGGATGAAGAAAAAGTCTTTGCAAGGTTACAACTCCAGAGGTTATTTTGTTAACCTAACCTGACCGTCTCTCAGGTGCCTCAGAGGATACCTGAGGGCTTCTTTAGCAAAAGACAGGGTTGTGCTGTAGGGCTTAGGTGACTGATAACAAGATGGGTTACACGGTCCAGAGCTCAGATTTAGTCAAGCTAAATAGTGGCCTAAAGCCACCATTACCTGAAGGCTGGTGAGTGACCTGTCAGCTATAGGTCAGCTCCCAGAAGCCAACCATACCTTCCCCATCTCAGCAGCAAACCAAAGATGGAAACTAAGCAGCCCTCTCCATGCGGGAGGTACTTCCCCTAATACGAGTATACATGACCTGCATTGATGCGATGTGTAGGTAGCTTCACTGGGTCTTTACTCAGGGGACGCAGGGCCCTTAGGTTGCCTGACCTCAAGGTATTCCCCCAGCCTTTTGCTCACATGTTTTTAGGGTGTGGGAGACCAGCCTGCAGCAAACACCAGATGTCCAGTGGCTCTGCAGGCCACCTCCCCACCTCCAGATCTTCTCTGACGCCTGCAAAGGTCAGCTCCATGTCTCCAAAGCAAGCACAGATTTTATAAGAATCTTCTTTTAAGGGGAAATCTTCTCTCCCCACCACCTCTCCATGCTTGAAGGAACGCTAACCAGCCTCTGGAGTTTGCTAATGTGAATGTATCAGGGCAGAACAAGACCAACACTGAGCTCTGTTGGAGGTAAAACTAAAGCACCAAAAACAAGCACTTCCACTTCTGGAGTGTGGGGAAGGAAGGGGAAAGAGCCCGTGAAGGAGGAGGGGGCTCAAATACCACCTCCTCTCTCTCCCTGTGGCATCTCTCCGTAAGTTTCTCTGTCAGTGCCCCAGCAGCAGCTGAGCAATGGACGACAGAGACAGCGGCCCTCCAAGGCATTTTGGGAACATCCTACAGAATCTGAAAGCAGCATTTACAATGCTGTTTTGCAACTGGGAGGAGAATCACAGTATGATCCAGTAACCAAGGAAAAACAGCCAGATTCACAGAATAGTTTTTTAGCCCACAATAAATTATAGTTTCCTAAACTTCATTGCGGTCACAAAGTCAGAACCAAATTTAATGAAAAAAATACAATTATTGTGCGCAGAAAATTTTGAAAAATGTCACAAAATCCTCGGGAGAAAAACAACGAGTGCCTTTTCAATGAAAACCAAGCTTATGGATTGCTGGTTTGTGAAAGCCATTTTTGTTTTCCAATAAGCAAAATAAATACAGGAAGGGACCCATGGTCCTTTCCCTTCCATGACTCCAAACCTCCCCATTTTTCAAAGTTGAATAAAGGATGCCTGTCCACCAATTTTAAAACCAGTAACTGCTTCCCAAATGTTCTGTGAGGCAGAGGTGGGTAGGGCAGTGGAGGAAGGCCAGGAGACCCTGATGTACACTGGAAATTGCAGCGAACAGAGAATAAATAAGGAGCAGAACCTGCTCCTGACAAACTAGATTGGGAAAGTGCCTGGAGATGGAGCTTATCATGCCACAGCTTGAACCTCCCCAAGCAATTCACACACCCATGTCTCTACATGAAAGCAATGAGATGGGAAGGAAGCACACAGTTAGGGTTTGGCACTGCTCAAGCCCCATGCAATTACAGGCAAGAGTAAACACCTTATTCAAGGATGAGCAATCATCCCTCAAGGGAAAACCCTGGGGCTTCCAGCCCTCCCAAGAAGGTCACAAATGGGTACAGGAAACAAGAGGAGACTTGCACAAAGGGAAGGAACTAAACCTCACTGCCCATGAGTGAAGAACTGAGCAGACAGGTCTATGTGCTCTAGCACTGGGCACAGATTTCAGAACAAACACACGGGAAGCTGTGGCGTCACTTAGCCTTTTGTTCCTGAAGCCCCAAGGGCATTATTTAGTCTACAGACATCAATTGCCATAACATCTCCAGCTTGGCAAGAGCTCCTGATTTAGTGCTCCTGACAAAAGTATTTCCTCTGTGCCAGGAAGAGGGGGCATCATGAAGCTGGCAGCAGAGCTGTTCCTTATGGAGGCAGGTGATCCTTAAATTGTACCCAAACTCTGGTCAAGCCTCTCTTAACACACATACGTGCCCATCACGCAGGCTTCAACATCTCCAAATTGTGAGAGATTTGAAAGAATAGTCTTTAAATTCATTTTTTACCTTCAGTGTCACTTGCCTAGTACAGCCAAATGAACAGCCGTTCCAGATGCCATTTCCCATCCATTAAAGCCCAACAAGACATGAGCCGTACAGTGTTTGATCCAAGAAATTCATACTCCAAAGGCTGACTTACTGGTAGCTATTGAGAGCTCACAGAGCTGTGAGGGTTCCCAGGAGATGAGTACATGCACTTCTCTGTAGTCACATCCCTGCCACCGTCCCATGCAACTGGGCGACTCTCATCAGGCTCAGAAGTCTTTCCTCTGTGAAGGAAAAGCGGTTATCATGAAGTTGGCATCAGAATTGTTCTTAACAGATGCAGGGCATCCTGAAAATACACCCAAACTCTGGTCAGTCCTTCCTTAACACAACTACATGCCCATCACATAAGCTTCAACAGACATCTCAGGAACTGAGACACGTGATAGCGCACAACATCTACGTACCAAGGGCCTGCGGAAAAGTCCATTGAACTCCTTCAGCGGGCTCAACTGACAGCTCAGTTGTTGCCATAAGTATTTGTTTCTCAGATGCCAGGGCTGGGCTAGTCAATGCTGGCTAATTCATCTCCCCAAGAAAAATGAAACCATCTGGCTGCACAGTAACTACTCCTCCTGCCTGAGCTTGGAAGCCCACATGGCAGACCATGGAGAGGCCCTATCAAACAAGCAAGTATGGTAATGACATACTCTTTGCTGCTGTCATACAGCCCAAGTAACTGCTTGAGAAGTCCAGGCAGCCACCCAGCCTGCAGACATTTCCTTCCTTTGCTCAGCGTCCTGCTGCATGGAGAGATCCTCCCTTGCCCAAACATGCAGCTGGCAGCAAGGGGCCTCACAGCCATGGTGGTCTGAACCAGACCAGGGGCTGTCTGGCAAGGAGGCCAGAGCAGGCCCTTTCCAGCACACCCCTCCTCCTGCAGCCTGAGGGCAGGCAAGCTTATGCAGCTCTGGTCAAAAAGAGCAGGGCTGACAGCACCCAGGTGAGCAGGGTCAGCCCAGCTGCCTCCTAGCCCACCTACTCACTCTGATCCTTGTCTGTGAATGCTGACTTCTCTTCCTCTGCTAGGTTCCTGGCCTCTTGGGGAGAAGGAAGAGGACGTTTTCTGCTCTGCAGGGCCACAATTTGACAGAAACATCCACAGCCTTCACAGCCCTGGGATGGCCATCGTGAGTCCTTGGCTCCTCCCCTGCACAGCCATATCATGGACCATCCCCAAGCCAAAGCACAGCCCTAGGATTGGGCTCCCAGGAATGACGGGTAGTTACCAGTAATCACTCCAGCTCTCCCACCACTGCTATAGGCACAGGCAGGAGAAACCGTGGCAGAAACAAGCCTTTCCTGGGAATGCCCCAGCTACATTGAATCAGTAACAGGTTCTGGAGGATGGTCAAACTGGTGGCCACTGAGGGGCCTTCAGAAATGCTTTTGCTTCCCTTATGTTGTTGGATATATCCACACATACAAAAGCTTTATGTATCTATGTATTAGTCATAGAAACAACATTTCAGGGCAGTAATGAGACAACCAAACCACTGGTTCATTAATAACATGGCATCCCATGTAAGCTTTTCCCTCACCAACCAAAGCACAGCCCATCTACCAAAGCAGGGTCAGAGTTACTCTTCACAGATCATTTTTTTCATTACTAATGATGACAGAAACAAAGTAAGGGCACTGAGAAACCAACACACGTAAATTAGAAAAATTCCCCGAAGGAACCACAAATCATACTCCACAAAAATCTGGTAGGAGCTGTAATTCAAGGGCCACACACTTCCCCCAGCAGCACCATATGCCAGCAGCCCATGCCAGCTGCCTGGACAACCTCATCATGGATGGCTTGCAATGGCCTCCCCCCCAAAATGGGTCTTTGCACAGGACTCATGTCACAGTTTGACTGAGAAAAGAAAGGCGAGGACAAGCAGAGAAAGGAGAAGAGCCTGCCCCAGCTCCCTCCCATGCCTCCTCCCGTTTGGGGGAGTTGGACCTTTCCCTTCAGTTTTTACCAAAGGCCAGAGTTAAACTCAGCTCAAGGTAGGTAGAAACAGGCAGTGCTTTATTTCAAGTATGTGTCAGTTGCTCAGTGCAGTCCAACTGCAAGAACTGGGCAGAAGGAAGGAAAAAAAGGCTTTGTGGTTAATTACAAGTATGCTAACATCATAAGAAATAAGGCAGCCAGGATAGCAGAGATAATTACTCTATGAGCTGCATTTCCCTTTTGGATAGGAGATAATGAGATCTCCTTTGCTATGCAGAAGAGCCTCCTCTCAGAGCAAAGGCAAAGGCTGGCAAAGGGTGAGCAAGTTGGAGCTGCAGAAGCTCCCTGCCCCCTTAACAGCATTGGCCAAAAGGGCCAAGTTTCTCAGCAATGGGAGGACAGAAGGCAAAATTAACCGACTCTTGGGAAAGAAGTCAGTATTGCTTCTCCTTGGGCACTACTTGGCCACTCCTAGGAGCCCTGACCACCACAGCTGCCCCAGACATGTGCTGCTTGGCAGGGCCCTTGGCCCAGGGAGTGATGCGGAGGGGACAAGTGCTCTCTGCTGCTCTTCTTGAAGCCCCAGCAGGCAGAAGTGAGCTGCTTGTGCTGGGAAACCCCAGCAGACTCCAGGGAAATGCACAAAACTTCTTTGGAAAAAGACACAGCAGAGCAGCCTGCAGCCCAGCGCAGATTATCCTAAATTCCTTAATCTCAGTGAGCCAGAAACTGCTCCACAGCTGCTGCCTCCAAGAAAGGGCCGCTTTTCAGTACTACAGCCCCCAGAAGCACTTGCAAGTGCTGCAGCCTTGCAAGGCCTTCAGAGTATTCAGCTGCTCACGGTAAAGGCTCAGCTTGGTAACATTAAAATAAACCCCAAAACTATGGGAGCAAAATGACTCCAGTCAGCGAGGATGGAGACACCTCCTTTCGCAGAGAGCTGCAGACAGCCCCAGTTAGTCCTGGAGCTGCCAGGGCCGCAGGACGGATGGAGTTCCCTCCAGTTTATTTGTCTTGAGCCCATCCCAGTACCTCTTCCCCAGGAGCTCCTTTGCTGATCAAGGAAAGTTTCGGCTAATGAGACTATTTTTAGCACCAATTGCTAGGAGAAGCTGCACCTTTTAACAGAGCCTCCTCAACACTAACGAGCACATTATTGCTGAGGGGAAAGAATAAAAAAAGCCGGGGGTGGGCCTGTATCTAGGACAGCATCAATCTCTGTCA
Organism: Mesitornis unicolor; assembly: GCF_000695765.1. Lineage (NCBI taxonomy): Eukaryota > Metazoa > Chordata > Aves > Mesitornithiformes > Mesitornithidae > Mesitornis > Mesitornis unicolor. The sequence continues at coordinate 38,479 of NW_010173545.1, read as the reverse complement.
CCTGTAGCCTTGGTTTATGGGAAGTGTGTGGATAATAAATGGCGATTATGGAAAGTGGAGGGGAAGAGGCAATCCTGAGAAATTTATAGGTAGGAGAGAAATCACATTAATAGGAGATAATACACAGCTGCAAAACTGTTATAAAAAAAGGCATTAGAAGAGCTCTGTAATTGGGGTTATTAGACACAACTATGCCAGGCTTTTTTTTTTTTCTCCTTTTCGGGTGCATGTCACTGTGATGGATGTCACTTTCAATAGTGATAATAACAGTAAAATACCTGTGTTAAAGCTGAGTACATTAACTTTTATAACCGTGTAATTTACTGCGTTATGAGTTCCCATCATTCAGGAGCTAAAGACAAAATGCTCTTCCTTATGATATCGCTAACCATGCATACCCTTTACAGGAAGAAGTGTTTCTTTAAATATCTATTATATGTTAAATAATTCTTTTAACTTTCCATTACTCTTGTCAGGAGAGACAAGGAACAGGAGAAAGGGGTAAGCTTTTCATATTGCTAACACACATCATGAGCTGGATTTGCCATTGCTCTGTATCTGGTGAAGTCATTTGTGGCTGCTTTTCCAGCTACAAGTACAAGAGATTCATTTGCTACACAGAAAGGGATGGGATGGACAGTAGCAACTATTTTTTAAAAATTACACATGCATTGCTATGATATTGCAGGTAACATTAAGAGTCATTCAGTTGCCAAACAAAAGAGAAATATAAGGATTCTTCAGTAGGGAATCTGCTTGCAGCACTGCACTGATTTACAGCCCGAGTTCGATAATGGGAAGAGGGAGTCCCTATCTCCCAGAGTTGAAGTGATGCTTCACCTGCTACAGCATTACAACCACGTGCACTTTGGGTGCTTAGAATTACAAATAGAGCAAGTCAAGCCTCAACTTGTTTCTATCTGTCCTCCACTGCAAGAGATAAACGACTGCTAAAAGAACAACAGTTTTGGTCATTCCCAGGCTGGAAGTAGAAATCACAGCAGCATTAACAGCACAAACTCTGGGTCAGGCTTAGGCTTCACACGGGAGTGGGAGGAAGCCGCTCAATGGCATAGCCTTTGGCCCCAGCAACAGGAGAGCTGCGCCTGCTGTCAGGCTGCCTTCTCCAGGCACCTCTGTGCCCTTGGGCAAGTCATGCCTTTGCTCTTTCCAAAAGTGAATGCCTCCAGCTAAGCACCATTATTTTACAGGGGAAAGCACAATAAGGCCTTGAGGGGCTGTGACAAGAATCCTTCCCTCTTCAAGATAAACTAGTTCCCACATGGTGTGGAGCCCTAAAGCAAACAATACTACCCATATATAACTACCCCAGAGGGCAAGAGCACTCTTCGAGAATCTACTTCAAAACTGCGTGGAAGGGGACTTGATAGCACCGTGATTTCAAAAGTGGGATGGGCATCCAGGGTCTGAGCTTAGCAAGTTTTAATACTGTCTAAAAATCACAAAAGAAGGAAGTTTTCCTTCTTCCATATACGCAATACAACACAAGCATCACTGTCTTGCTGAGTTCCTGCTTTCATGCAATCACTCCCAGTGTCTCTTAGCCAAGAGCCCATGTCTGTAACAGCGATGAGACCTAACGGCTCCCTTCAGCTGCTATATTCCTGAGGGCCACGGGGTCTGGAGGGCTCTGAACATGAAGATAGTTCTGCTCACATCTTTGCTTGCAATATCAATCACTTGCCTCCAAAAGGCAGACCTTCCCACTAGCTCTCACAGCATGAACACAAAGAACCCTGACAGAGTTGCGTGTAGCACAAGGAAGAGGCACAGAGAAATGCAATCAGCTCCCCCAAGCTGCACTTTCAAATTGCAAATTACAGAACAGTCTCAATGTTAAGGAAGGATTAAACAACTCTGGTTTGTTACCAAAACAGAACACTGCAGTGTGGCATTACTGAATGCCATCCCACCCAAATGGAATTTGATACTTCATTCAAGCCCAAACATTTTTCTTGACTGTGTTCAGCTGATTGAGGATTCAACTGCCTATGCCCTACTATGTGCTGGTTTGGGGTTGTTTTCCTTTCCTCTTAAGTAACTGCATTTGACCAAAGCATCTCTTGCCTCACACATTAGCTGGTACCTCAGAAGTGAGACAGGGTAAACAAGAGGATTCTCTCCTTCCTTCACCTCAGAGGCAGAGGAGCTCACACCTACTGAAGACCCTGACTTTTCTTACCTTGTTTCTCACTTTGTGAGCAGGCTCCACTCTCCCCACCTCTGCGCAGAGAGCACAGTCACCTCTCTGAAAGGTAGAGCATCTTTTCCTGCTGCCTTCAGTGCTGTGACTCACCCTAGCTCCGCAGTACCGGACCTAAGATATCTAAAGCTACCTGCCATCTTCCTGCCTTCTACTATTTCTTTCACAATGGTCAGGCTGCTGAGAAAATATTTATTTGGCATTTGAGAAAAGGTCATTGACTGGCAGTATAAACAACAGTCCCCTGAGACAACAGGAATGGGAGTTAGATCCTAAAAGAGAAAATCAGCCTGGAGTCTTTTTCCTCCTCCCCTGCTTTCTCCCACATCCCATTCAGATGGCATGAAAAGGCTCTCAGTGGCTCCAAGCCCTGAGAAAGAAGGATGTATTTCATGTCCTTCATGAAATCTACCTTCAGCAGTCCCCTGTTCAGCCCTTAGCAGGAAGCAGGGCTCGCCCTAAATAGAACCGAGGTGGGTAACAACACAGGAAGATTCATTTCCTGTAGCACCACGGGGCTGGCAGGAGCAGTTCCCAGTCCTCCTCGTACTTTCTGATGACAGTCCTCCAAGGTGGTACAAGCAAACACATGAACTGGGGCAGGGACCAGCTGCACTTGACTGGCCTTGCCTTTGAAATACACTCTGCTCGGTGTGCTCCTTATACCCAGCCCCATTCTGTAACAGCACAGCTGCAGCAGCAGAGCTTCAGCACCTGCAGTTCTTCCTGCCCCAGATCCTAAAGATGAGGTTTCACCAGATGGTTGGTCCAAGCTAAGACCTCATTTCATTTCAGCCCCCATCCTGCCCCCTGCTCCTCACAGCACCGCCTCACTTTTCCCCTGGGCCATATGCAACATTGGTCTGATCCCCTGGGGAACTGTTTCACCTGTCAAAGACAGAAGCAAATAAGCTACGAAGGAAAGAAACTGTTGTACATTTTGGCTGAGTGTGAGCAGAACCAATTCACAGACAGGAAGGTGAGTGGTTTGCTTTTTGCAAGGTAAGGCAGAGTTTTGCAGAAAGCACCAAACTTCACTCATTCACCTCCAGAGTCATCTATGCTCCCTGCTGCTTGCCAAGGATTTTGCACGCATACACTCAAGGAAGGGATTCTACTTGCAAGGGTCCCACCATGTTCTGCTTGCAGCCAGCTCAGCTGGACATGAGAAGGATGGAAAGGTGGGCTGGCTCCTTGTGCAGTCACTTCATCCAGGAGCCTGCAAGACAAAAACGTCAGGGAGTGCAGAGAAAGGAGAGCTGGGGAAGATGCCAGAATTAAAAGATTAAGGAAACAGAGTTGCCAATTCAATCATTTGTTGCAAGGTAGACCCCCATAGATAGCTGCCTCTGTGCAACAAGAGCACACAGGACACAGGAAGACAAGCACTTGGGTCTTGCTTTGGTTCAGTTCCCTAATCCAGCACAAATGCATTTGGGGATTTATGGGTTTTTGGAAGCTCCCAGCAAAGCTCAGGGCCTGTTCCTTGGGTTATTGTTTTCCCATCTGTTTCTCTTCATTTCACTCCATCACAGAGGCCCCATCGTGGGACACAAGAATGCGACCGGAACAATAGGAGAACTTGCTGCCTCCAGGACTGCAGCGAGGGCAGAACCGCCATCGCAGGATGGGAGCCAGCGGCATCTATATTTAGCCCTTTCTTGCTTATTCCAGATCACATTCGCACCCTGCACTCGAGAAGTCAGGAGGCTTTCACCACACCACTGTCCTCGAGCGATACACATCCAGCAGGGCCCCTGAATAGAAAACATTCATTTCCCTTCTAATAAATGCCAACAGGAAGACTTCCTGCTCCCACCCCTCCTTCCCTTTCCAAATCCCTATTTTGACGGACTTTTTTCTTCACATAAGCAAACTAAACAAAACCATCTTCTCTGCAAGGCTGGCGGCCTTGGAGCAGCACCAGGACTCCAGAGCTTGGACAGCGTGGCACTGCCTGTCGGAGCAGGGCCTGCAAAGAGGCAGAAATGGGTGAGTTCATTTTCCCCATGTTTGAACCTCGGCTGAGCTCCCCAACCCACAGAGGCTTGCCCCAAACCTGCAGCCTAACACCCAAGGGCAGGAGGAGGTGAGGTCTGAGCACCCACCCGGCCTTGATCACTGCTGTAGCATGTGCATAGGCCTCTCAAACACAGCAGGCAGGGAGCCATTGAGCAAGAGCTCAGGTCTTATTGCAAAGCCCTCCCTGCCACGTCCCAAGGCACCCATCACTTTGAAGGCTGCAGGAAGCCAAGCTGACTGTGGCACGGACTGCAGTGCCATTTAGCATTTAACTCATTGACATCATTGAGGGGAGGGGATTCTGCAGAGCAAGAGGAAAACCCATCATGTTTCCAGAAACACTTACCAAAGAGCTGTGCTGCTTGAAAACAGTTCAATGATAGACAAATCCTCTTTCTGCCGCTTCCACAAAGGTTGCGGTTTAGGACCTCTCTGCACTTCATCTCTCCAGTTCCACCAAAGTTCTGCCAAAGGCTGCGGGAGTCCCAGTGAGAGGTGTGAGCACACAGATGCCCTCTTGGGCACCTTGCTGCCATCCATATTACTCCCCCTGTGTACCAGCAGGGTTCTAGATCCTGCCTTTTCTCCTATACGCATGCCCACCACTGCCAGCTCCCCATTCCTTCTGAAAGCCTTCCCACTGTAAGTAGTTGTATCAGGGAGAGAAGGCTGATGCTAGACAGTATGTAAGACTATTTTTTTTTACCCTTTAAAGTATGTCTGTCTGTCCCCAGAACATTAGTGGTGCCTAGCAGTGCCCGAGCATGGGTGGAGAATTTACACCTTCTGGTGGTATCACAAACCACGCCACTCATTTGCTTTGTGGCCTCAGACTTGTTGCAGGCTATATTTTCCTCACTGAGGTATTTGCTTCCGAGGGCTGCTCAGAGGCAGCGGTGTCTGATGAGTGTTCAGAGGTGCCTGGAAAAAAGCAGCATAGTTGTGAGGCTGAGCTGATGGTCGTCCTGCAGCCTGGGATCAGCCCTGTTCCTGCTGCGTGCACTGAACACCTTTGCACTGCAAGCACAGGCACCTCAGCGGTGTTCATCTGCCACACAGATGCCTCCTCTTTTACTTCTTTTGTCCTGGTGCCCGGTCAGCTCTCTGAACAACCAGCACATGCCAGCAAGCTGCAAACAAGTCCTGGGTGCCCAGTAAGTCTGAAAGGAAGGGAATGCTTTCCATGTGTCATTCCTGCAAGTCTTGAGACAGTGGTTATTTATCCAAGGTAGAGGAAAGAAGGCAGCTGGAGTTTCCAGTGGAAGAAGCCAACAGAGAAGCAATAGCAGCACCTGGGGCCTTGCTTGGCCAGCAAAGCACTGCATTAAAAAATAAAATAAAATAAAAAGAATCACACTGCTCCATCTTGCAGCCAAAACTTTCCCTTACATCTTCCCCTTCCCTCCCAAATGTGCCTCCCTGGAGCAGATGAGATGAAAGTCAGATCCTTTGAAAGCTTTAGCTTCCACAAAGACTTTGAGTTATTATCACTTCCAAAAGAGGGCTGTGCTCAGGCTGAGGGCCACAGGACTGGCACAGAGCAAGAGAGGACGCTGCCATGGAGAGAACTGATCCAGCCAAGGAGAGAAGGGGGAAGACCTCAGGCACACACAGGCAACAGTGAGTTTCCTGAAGGCCATACAGCAGATTTTTTGTTTTGTTTTGTTTTTACCTGAAGCTTTGATAAATCCTACACCACAAGGATGCTTTTTCAGAATATCAAACATCCAACCTACGCCACCTTTCTCAGAGCAGGGGTCATGCACAACCCATCAACTGGATCTGGGCTTTTCCTGTATGCCTCCTCCCCTGTGTGCCTGAAACACCCCTACCACAGGGCCAAAGCAAAAGCTTTCACAATAGATGCCTGTGGGAGAAGGATCCTTGCACACCAGAGCTTTGAAGGCGTTTTGGACAGCCCCTTCCTCGAGGTGTTGGGTACCCACCACATGACAGGTAACACCACATCGGGCAGCATTAATGGGGATTATTGTTTCCCATCTTGCTATGGGAGAGCTCTGGGAAAAAACAGAGCATCTCATGATCAGCCTCTTGGTCCTCATGCGAGCACATGGATTTGTTACAGCTACAGCAGGACTGGCAACTATGGTAACCCTGGTGAACGCATGGAGCCCTCAGATAACCTTCCTTTTGACTTGCCAGCCTCAATACCCACAGTTGCTCAGGAAAAAGCCCACCAGATGTTATAGGAAGCATTTCTAAGCCAAGGTTATGCAAGGAAAAGGCAGACACAATATCTTGCCTCACACTGTCCCCAGACAGGAGCCTCCAGCAGCTTCAAGGCTTTACATATTATGTTCAGTTGCAGCTGAAGCCACCTCAGTAAGGAAGAGAGAGAGAGAGAGAGAGAGATACACCAGTGGTCTCCTCACCACCCTTTGTACATGTACCAGAAGGTCTAAATTCCTCTGTCCTCATCACCAAAAGAAAGGAAAGTTTGTCCCTCACTCTGGCATTGCCAAACCTGCTGTTCTCTTCCTCCCTCCTCCAAGAAGCCTTGACTGAGTAAGGATTATAACTTCACAGATAAGTGCAATCAAATGACATTTGCAGTCAACAGTGCAATTTCATCCCAGGCTGAACAATCCACTGCGTACACATGTTCAAATGCACACCACACCATTACTGCACAACTCAAGATCCTTTCCCATAGAGCCACACAGGCTCCCTTGGGCAGAGGCCAAGCAGCTAAATTAAAAAAGTCTATCCAGAGTGAGAACTCTTCAGAGACATTTCACCATCTGGAGAGAGGAGGGGGTCTCGCTCTGAGGACGTCTGGAAAGCCTGACCTACCATGGTTAAACGCGTGCCTCGTCCAACATTAATTCCTGGGGAGAGCATCGCACCATTCCAGTCGCCTTATGCAGCAGGACCTGCAGTGAGCAAAAGGCCTGATTCTGCTCTGCTCTCCAGACAGAAGCACAGAGCCAGAGCCCGAGATGGGATGGCAGCTGGCCATTCAGTGTTTGCTCTTTGGTGAGGCCAGGCTCACAGTATTGTTGGTGACAAACAAAAGCCATTGCTGTTTGTGTGGGCTTCTTCATTTCCTTTTATTAGATCCCCACCCATGTCATGTAAATAAAGCTGCAGTTTGCTTCCTTCGAAGCACTGGGGCAGTGAAGATTGTTCAGGAGGGAGCATAGCCACAGCCAAGGAGAGGGTACCATTCCCCGAAGAGACCAGGCACTCCCAAGAAACTGGAACAAGTGCTTAGAGCAAAAAAATAGATCACAGGACCCTGCTCTCAAAAGGCCTTTGATATGTCAGCTGAACTATGACAGCAGTGGTCAGAAGAAATCAAGCAGGACTTGGCTCCAATCACAGATCTGCCCCAGGAGGCTGTGTCCTGGTAAAGAGCAGCAGTTTAGATGGCCATATAAAATCTCTGTATTTCCTAGTCACATGAGGTCTGTCTTTTGGTGGTCTTCCAAGAGCTCAGCTAGGCAGAGGCACCACCCACATGGATGCAATTGCAAGTGAGAGATACGGCCCAGGAGAAATTAACACATCCAGTGGGAGCTCTCATCCCATTCCCTCTGCCAAGGCACACAAACATGGGGGAGCACAGAAAGTCTCATCTGGCAGAGCTCAACCTGTATCAGGGCTCTGATTCCTGCTCTTTCACTTAAGGCCGGCTCAAGCAAGTCTTGGTATCCCCAAGCCTCTCTTGTGATGGCAAAACAGAAAGAGAAACTCTCTAGTGAGTGGAGAGGCCAGACCCCGCTGCCTTAAAGCTCGGAGCACATCTTCAGTCAGAGTGCCCTGTCCCTTAAGAGGGCTCCCAGAGGCAGCTGAGCTTTAAGCAGCATCAACCCAGCAGAAGGTCCCAGGGATAGAGGAAGAAGGACAAGAGGGCACAGCTTTCATTCCTGTAGGAGAGCACACAGCTGGACAGAGGCGCCCAACAGACCAAGCATTATTCAGCACAAACAAAAAAAGCTCCTTCCAGCCTCTGTCTCAGAGCTGCTCATCCGTATTCCAGCCCTTCAATTCTGACAACCTTTCTGGCTGAGAGAGATGGGGCCCATCACTTCATCTGCTCCCTTCCATCACTCTCCTGTTCCAACATCCTTAGCCCATACATCCACTTGCTATAAAGGTGACAAATTCCTTCACAGAGTTACCTCCCTGCAAAAGAAAGAGCATTTTGTCTCGACACCGAGTTTCCTGGATGTCATTTGACCAGGACAGGGAAGGAGGAGAGAAAGGTCTTCCTCCAGAACACAGAGATGGAATTGGTTGAAGTAGCTCCAATCAATTGGGCTGCAGTATCCAAGATGTATTTTGATTCCAGTCCTACAGCAAGGCACAGCACAAGGCCAGGCGAGGGCAGATTACATGATCTCTCAAAGTCGCCTTTCAGTACAGCACAACACGTCCTCTGTGTTATTAGAGGGCTTTTTCAGACTGAATGAAATAACTCTACAGCTCTTGATTCCTACCTCAGGGCAGCAACAGCATCACTCCTGCCCATCTTTCTCCAGGGAGATTAAATATCAGAGATTAATCGAAATGCAGTCAATCAGGCAAGGCAAACTGCCAAAGGAGCAAAAAGGACAGAAGTGAGGGTGAGAGAAGGTACCTTGGTACTGAAGTGACCTGTTTAAATGCTGCTGCTGAATGCCAAGCTGCTGGATCTCTCCAAGGCTCTGAGAGACAGAGAACACACAAGTGGGAACCTTGCTCCTACTCTGGAGGATGGGGACCAACTCACAGCACTTCTCAAGCATCAGCTGCACCTGAGGAGAGGGGCAGACTCAGCTGGAAGAGCTGAAGACACAGTACCAGGCTCATCCAATTGTCTGCCAATGATCTAGAGAGCAGAATGAGACTCGAATGCATGCACTATTTCAGGAACTGAGGAAAATGCACCCCTCACAGCCTGAGAGATTACGCAGTGCCAGGGGGCTTTGGGAAGTCCCAGCCCAGGAGACCCTCTAAGAGCAGAGGTTGAAAGACCCTCCTGGGCCTTGATGGGTGTCTCCACACAGGGCATTTCCACTTCCCAACAGCACAAGCATAGCTGGAGCCATATCCTTTGGCCACAAAAGCACAAGCTGCTGGGATTGGAAGCAAGAGAAGCTGTTTTAGTGCCTCTCTGTATTTTAGCCATGTTAGGCCAAAGACAGCTGGAGACTGAGAATGATTCACATTGTGCTACCATGTCAGAGTCCTGCTGCTCTGAACCAGAGCTCTGCTGTGCTATGGTGCTTAGCACAGACATACAGAGAAGGCTTTCCTCTCCCTGCCTGCACTGGGCATCTGTGTAACCCGTGAGCCACAACATCTGCGTTGCAGAGAGGAACTGCTGATGCTCAAAGAACAGGCTGATTCCAGATATCACTGCAATGTCTTCTCAGGGGTGCCTGAAACCCTAACCACCTCAGAAACCCTGTGCCATCAGGGTGCGAGGCCAGAGAGCACAGGTCAAGGTTCTCAGAAATGGGTTGTTCCATATCTGTTTATCAAACTCCGGAAGGAAGAGGGATCAGTCTGCCAGAAAGATCAGAGATGCTGAGGCTGTCATATGACCTTCCCTTAAGAAACAAAACCCACAGAGTGTGCACACACAGACAGAGAGGAAGCTACAAGGAAAGCCTTGAAAACAGCAGAGGAAACCCTAACCCCACCCCAGAGGTGCTACCTTTAACTAAACCCCATCCTGGAAGCTAATGAAAAGCACAGTCAAACATGCATTGCTTTAGGTGGGAAGGGGACAATTTTCTATACTCCTCCGGCCTCTTCTGCCCTTACAACACAGCAATTGGACAGATCATTTCTCAGCCTGGCTATGTGAAGGACAGGGAGCCCTGCCCAGTGCCAAGCCTCTCCTAAAGGTGCTCAACTCCCTTTGGAAAAAACACTAAGCAAATGCACAAACATGCCAAATATCCCGTTCTTGTTCCCAGGAGCTTTGACTCCAGCTAGTATAAAAATCGGCAGAGTCAATAAAGCCACTGGCTGTGGACCCAGCTAGAAATGAAGGAAGGTTTGGCCAGCATAATGATTGCGCCTGGCCCAGGCAAGAGAGTTTGCCTCTTATCCAAGCCCCATGCAAATTCCTCGTACAACACCATGCTGCTTACAATCACTGCAGAAAAAGGGAAGAAAACCCTCAGCGGGTTGTTAAGAGAACACTGGGGCATGGCTGAGACTCCCATTTCTACAAATGCAGGGACACCCATGTAGGGGGTGCAGAGTGGGAAATACATCACAAGAGTCATACAGCATCAGATGCTCTCCTGTTCGGGTTTTTAACTGCTCGCACATGAAGCCCAGATGGTTTCCAGAGTGAAGGAGAAGGGTGCGTTGCTTACACAACCAATGCCACATTTCAGTAAATATCATATGCCATCCAGACATTCTGGACTGGATCCAATTTCCGTTAGGCTTTGCTCAACTAGGGACCTGGCTCCTCCAGCAGACAGCAAACTCCATCCGTGCTCCATGCATGTCTAAGGCAGAGCCGAGTCTCAGGCAGACACACGTTTTTACCAGATGATCCTTGTTACACCTGGCACGAAGAGAGGATTTCCAATGCTCAGCCAACCAACCTCTGCTTCCAGGCTCAGCTCAGACAGAAGTTAACTCTTCCTCACCAGCACAGTGCAGGACTGCGTGGGCCACAGCAGCAGTTCTCCCACTCACCTCTCTGGAGATCCTGAGTCTTCTCTGGTTCCTTTCACGTGCTCCATCTCAGAACACTGTGTGTGCACCTGCAGCTCCAGGAAGCACCTAGTCTATTTGGTTGATAACTGTCACAGAAGACTGGTACCCACACAACTGGTGGTCCCCCCGAGATGAGGTGTTTAAGTCTCTTTAAAATGTCAGAAGGAAAAGAATATCTTGAGTTCTTAGCTCCTTTTCAAATGACAGTTGTTAAACTTGTCTCTAAAGTAACAGGGAAGAGTGCTGGTAGGAGGCATTTCAGCAACCACCTCTTTAACACAGTAAGTTTAAAGAAGTGAGGGAATTCTCCAGTACACATAGATCCAAGGACAGACTTGTCCTTGATACAAAACTCTAAACACAGTTTTAAAAGACTGTCTTCCCCAGTCCTGATTATAGCTTTCCTGCACGCTTTTCCTGTGTGACCTGGTCTGGGTGATCCTGCTCTGGCAGGGGTTGGACTGGATGAGCTTTCTAAGTCCCTTCCAATTCCTAACGTTGTGTGATTCTGTGTTGGAGGTCTCTGCACAGCCTCTGTGTAGTAGCCTTTCTGGCTTCAGGATCTTACACTAGCCAAGAAAAACTAGGCCTCACCCAAGGACTTCTTGCAGATAGGCGCTTTAGCCAAACTCACCTTTTCAGGACACAGCACTCCAAATACATCCCCTCAACCTGCCAAGTGTGACCATGAGGTAGCAGCAGGAGCAGGAATCAACAAAACAAGGCAAGAAACATTCCCCAAACAACCAATATGTTTTCTCTGACCAGAATTTCAATGCCCATTTCTCTTTCAGAAAGCACGGCAGATCTTCCAGGCAGCTTTACTCACACCTTCCCTTTAAAAACAACCAAGGCATACTCTTGCAGGCTTGGCATATCTGACTGGCTGGCAAAGATGACAAAAGCAGGGCTCCCTTCCTACAGCCCCTATGCACAAGACGCACTGGAATGGATGACAACTTTGTTGAAACCAAACCAGAGACCTGACAGCTTTCTGGCATTTATTTGGACACTGAAGCCAAAAAGCACACACACTCATGAATCAGGATGGCATGGATTTAACATGAAAAACAGCAAGCAAGTTTTGTTCTACTCAAGGTACGGGTTTAGTTGGGGATTGCCAGCGTTAACACACTGGTCACAGCACAAGGGCTGGAGCAGCTGCACGGTCGCTTCCTCCCTGCACGCATCCCATGGGCTGGAGCAGGAGGTGGGCTCTGATAAAGTCCCAGCGTGAGGCACTGCTGCAGCTGTTCGTGCCGCCTTAAGGTGCACAAACGTCAAGTCTGCAGAGCCTCTCGAGCTCATTTCTTCATTCTTCTGTGACTTCCTAGCTCATGGCTGAGAGCCTTTCCTCTTCCCAGCCCTCTCAGACCCGGTGTACCAGAGAACCCCTGCCTTCTCCCTGGTGTTGCATCTGAGCTCTCAAACAAAAGGGGACATATCGTTCAAAGTAAAGCCTCAAATACACTTTTCTCTCTGGAGCAAAGGATTTCATTTTAAAAACCCAAACCAGGCATCTAATACATAAAGCAGCTCTCCCAGATCAGAGCTCCAGGCAGGAGCCCAGGTTGGGCTCAGCCCATGAGCACAGGCATCCAAAAGCCCTGTTTTCAGCTGTTACACTGCTGAGAATGCATGACCACCCCTACAACAGGGGAATTAAAAACCCCCCAAAAAAACCCTCTTAAATCAGACCACCTGGTGAAATATTCCTCAAAAACTCCAACAAGTTGTAACCTCGAGTTTTATAGCACACACACACCCCAGCTGCTGGGGCATCTCTCCAGTTTCTTCCATGGCTTCCTCAGCACCCTGGGAGCCGGTGCTGGCCTTGTTCAGACACTTTGCTCAGTCCTTTTGCAAGCTCCGTGTGTCTGTGTAAATCTCTCACATCTCCTCCTTCTGTGGGACTCACGCTGTACATCTTGGTATTGCTACAGCAATTTCCCAGTCTAATCACATGCCTTGCTGCATTACCACAGCAGTGATAGCTGGTTGAACCACACACCACATCCTTGCAATCGTTTCTGTTACTCACAATTGACTCATTTATTAAAATTTCAGCTTGCCAAGCCTTGCCAGATGAGCAAGATCCCTGTCACCCCCTCCTTGCTGTTGATCAGAGCGGCAGAGGGCAGGTGAGTAGGCTGCAAGTTTGAGCTGTGAAACAGTCCCAGCAATTTCGTAAGGACATGTTTTCTCCGGCAGCCAAGCTCCCTTCCATCTAAACACCAGGGCTTGAAGCCTGGGAAGCAAACCCTTGAATTGCAACAGAAATCAAAAGGGAAAGTAGATGCAAATAAAGCCTAAATTAATTCGTGATTTTAGAGCAGACAAGTATTTCCACAGCCTTGGTTGTAGCATGGCACCAGCTGCAGTCCCTGCGTGCCGGTCTTATCTCTGCACCCACTCTCACTCGCAGATCTCCCAAAAAGCAATCAGTAACAGATAAGTGAGATGCCTCCAGATGCAGGCAGCTCTGCTTGTGGGGGATTTCCTGAGCTTGGAACAAACAGTCCCATGGCTCCTGGCTGCTTCAGAGGCCCAACCCAGCATCTTGTGCTTCACAAGCACTCCTCTGACAAAAGACTTCGACTCCTTGCTTTCAAAAGTGGAACAAACAGAAAGCAAGTTCAGACAATGCTCATGGCTGCTTGCCCAGCCAGGCCTCAGCTAGTCCTTCATAGTAAATATTTGTTCTTAATTACAGTGCCGTTTGCCCCGGGAGCTTGCCTGCAGTCTGTAGGAGGGAGGGGGATTATGTTGTTGATAGGTAAATAATAACTCTTTCATGCAGAGAACCCAGTCCATTTTCAAAGATGAAAGCCTCCTGAATACTTTCCCCATAGGTTAGCATAAGGATTTTAAATCTTTGTCCCACTCAGGTGCATGCCAAAAACTCCCACAGCAGGTTCAGAGAGAGGGAGATTGGAGCTTCACAGCGACAGCTCCCCCTCCAGCCTTGCTGTGAGC
>NW_010173545.1:20359-24536 GCF_000695765.1 Mesitornis unicolor | reverse complement strand
GCAGGAATGAAGTGAGACAGATTGAGCACTAGCAACTGGCAAAGTGGGCGTCAGGCAGGATCTGGGCTGCCATAAAACGAGAGTGAAGCGAGGACAGAGACTGCTGCTGACTGGCAGCACCAAGCACATGCTGCTCTGCTGTGATCTGTCATGCCTGGCCATCACATGGAGACACCAAAGCCAGGTAGCCGAAGTTAGATGGAGCCAGGAACAAGCTCCATCGCTTCCAGTCCCCAGGTCCTGTTGCTGCCCAGCAGACAGCCACGCTGCTTCATGCACAGCTGCTCTATGGAGAGCTCCCAAAGGCCTGGAGCACCTTTTTGGGAAGGGCGAGGTGCTGCCCAAGCACAGAGCAGCCATGTGAAGCAATACCACAGACGACATGTGGGAAGCAGTCAGTTCTCACTCTCCCCAAAGGCTGACAAGCACCAGTTTTGACCTTCCTGCACTCAGCTTTCAAAACATCAAAAATACAAATATTTATCAGCAAGGCTAAGGGAAATGTAAGCAAGATGACTGACCTCTGCTCTGTCTGAGGAAGAGGTGACAAGTGACTTCCTCCCACCTACCTCGAGAAACCCATCTGACCCTCTGGGAGACAATGAAGGAACACAAGCATCCTCCTTCTCCCCAGGCCACCTAAGCTAATGTCACTGCCAAGGCACCCGCTGTCTCAGAGTCAGAGGTCAGAGCCAAGCTCCAGCCCCAGAACACATCACCCATTTCTTCCATAACAAAGAAAACCACACAAAAAAACAACAAAACCCCATCATAGGCAAACAAAACCAGTATCTACCCATGCTAAAGCTCCTACATTCCCAATCCATTCCCAGTAACCAAGCCCAGCAAAGAGAGCAGGGGATAAATGTCTGTAAACATAAGAAATGAGAGGACCCTTCAAAGAGCAGGCCCTCAACTTTCAGGAAAGAGCAGACATGCAGAAGTCTGACACTACAATATTTAAAAGTCCAAGATAAACTGCATTTCTTCCCTCCCACATTCAGTCCATCACTCACAAAAGATTTTTTGCATGTCCCAGCTGGGCAGGAGTAGCCACAGAGATGATACTACACTTTCAGTGCCCAGGAGAGCAATACAGACTCTCCAGCAGCACCTCTGCTGCTCTCCCCCTCCTTGTCTTATTGTTTACAGCTGATTTTCAGGGCTTGGTTTTGTTCCTCTTTCCAAACATCACCCTTTATTTTTTTTCCTCTCTAAACTCTGCTTTAAAAAAAAAAATGCTGTTCCCAACAAACTGGCCTAAAATCTGCCAGCATGCAATAAATATTTGTACAGTTCCTTTGCAACTTCATTCATCTCTCTCTACTGCAACATTTGAATCATTTCACATTTTTCCCTCTTCCCCAAAGTCTTCAAGTTTCTGGACAGAGATTTAATTAAGCCTCTGAAAATGCCCAGTCCAATATCCTCTACTCACACCCCCACAGTGAGCTGGAGTTTTTCAGCTTGACCTGTATAGGAAATCAGCTGTGGTGTGAGCAGTGGGGAAGACAAAGCATTGCTTCATGCATCCTCCCCTTTACCGTACTGTCCCCCCATAGGTGGGGACAGCCAGTCCCAGGCCTCACATCTGGGCTTTCACACAAGCCCCAGCTCCACAAGCAGTTAAGACAAATGATTCATTACACTATGTCCAGTAAAGGGCTGCACTGGAGCTACAGGACTAGAAATGTGGCTGGTAGCAACATACCATAGGAAAGAGTTGACATGTCCTACCCGTCTGAATCTCTTTATTACATCCTTTAGATGTTTACTTTGCTTCCTGCCACTAAATTCATCAGACAGGCTTCCTTGCTATTATGATAGTTACAAGGTACATGGTTAGAGGCACATTTTACAGTGTGCCTAAACAAGGAGTTAATCCTATAAATCTATGTAAGAAACATAGTACATTTAGAACCAGAAATCAACAAGGAGGGAAGTTTTGAAAGGCCACTTTCAAACAATCCTTCGCCTATCCCTGACTGACTGAGGCTGAACATTTAACACAACAGTCTGCCAACAAGCCCCAAGCTATCTGGATCCTCCGCCAGAAAAAGGCATCTTCAAACCAAAAGCACCGTTGGGTTCCTGCTGCTTGCCCAGAGTCCCACTCCTGAGCCTTCCAAACCCAGATCATCAGCTCCCAACCTTGTCAAAAATGGAGAAACTTGGATTAGGGGTTAATCTGCCTTTTTCCTTTTGAAAGGAAGAGGGCAGGGTGTGGGAGCAGCCAGGAAGCCTAAGCAAGTTTACATACAAAGGGTTGAAACTGAAAGGAAAAGTGTTCCAACAAACAATTTACTTTCAGATTAATGTTTTTTCCTTTACTGATGCAGGACAAACCAGCTTAAAATGCAGCAAGGAGGAAGTGTGTTTCTCCTAACTTTGTTCTCTAGCATAAATGCAAACCATTACCAGGGAAGCAGAGAACAGGGCTGAACAGATTTCTCCTCAAAACCTGTAAGCCTGAAAAGAGCTCTAAGGCAGTAGCAGCTACTGGTGACTTCTTGAATGAACTCACCTTGAGACCAAAGCAAAAAGCCCAAGGTCTTGATCCTTACAATCAATTTGATCATTGAAATAATGAGAGGAAGGATGCACATGTATTTAAGTTAATTCATTCAGAGTTTAGGCACACAACCCCTTACCTTTGGCAATGCAGGGCATAAACATTCATCAGGGAATGGAGCAGTACAAGGGAGACTGAAAGAAACCCTACACATCTTGTGAGCCACAGCAAGCTATAACAGAGGATTCATTAACTGGATTCAGGTGATCCTATTAGCTTTGCAATTGCTGCACATCAGGCTGCAGAGTAATTAGGGCTGCAATTCAGAAGGATTTACCAAGAACATTTTTTATAAAATCACAGTTGTTGTTAATCAGCCTGACTGAAGTCTCAGAGCTATTAGCCTGCTGCACAGAAGTCATAATTACTTCACCCACTGGGGAAGAAGGCATCAAAGAAGCAGCTTGGGATCATCTGCCGGTTTAGAGGACCAAAGGAAAGCCAGAGAAGTCAACGGGACAAATCCCTTTGGCATCCCCACAGGCTTTTGATCAGGCTTCCAAGTGGAGCACTTAGGAGGCCAGCAGAGAATGTAAGAATATCAAGCCTGCACAGGAAGGATTTGCCATGGGAAGTATGCCAAGACAACACCCAGATGCATTAGTTGACTCAGAGTTACTGCATAAGTCCTAATTGCTGCTTAAAAGTTTAGTGGTCCACCTGAATTACACGATCTCTATCTGCTGAGGATGTTTGGCCACCCTGCAGCATCTCACAGAAGCAGGGACTGTATTTCCTCTTCTAGAGGAAGAGCATTTTTCAGTGCAGACAGGCTCAACCACCCCAGAGAGGGGTAAAGGGCACGTGTTTCCTACCAGAGTAGTGGAGCATGATCAGTCCTGAGTTTCTCAGCACATGGCCAGCTGTGGGAACAGGAGGACGCATCCCAGCTCCAGTCCCTAACCTCCCTTCCACCAGGCTAAGGCAGGCTTGATTCAGGTGACAGAGGACTGGGCTCAACAAGTCTGGCCACAGGATTGAGAAAGAACGAGGCATCCAGGCACCTGCTGTCCTGCCCTGCTGCCACAGGCACTACACACACCACCTCATATCAGAGCAGGAGGGCAGAGACACCAACAGGGGCGAGAGAAGCCATTTCCTTCCCCACCCTCCCAAACCAGACTTGGTGAGCGTAGGACAGGGGCTCTGCGAGACAGGCTGTCCCTCCTCTGCCACCAGCACTGCCCATTCCCCTTCCCAGCCTCCTCTGCCCAGAGGTTTACTACCAGTACACAGAAAATTCTTTCCCAGTTTCATCCCCGCCACACCAGCTGGCATCCGCAGTGAGCACACTCCTGGCAGGTCACGCTGCCTGACCCTCCAAAACACAACACCCTCACCCATATTAAGCAATGCAGTTTATCAACAGTCTAAAGGGAAGCTCAGAAAGGAGAACAAGATAAAAGAGCGAGTGGAAATACGCATGTACAGACAGGCTGTGAGGATGCAGAAATAACAGCAGGGCAATAACAAGTAACCAACCCTCACCACAGGCTCCGGAAGGGAGGACTTGTAATTACCAGGCACCTTCAGAAGAGATGATACTCTGATTTTTATGCTCTGGAGAGCCAAGACTGATGCATTCTGCTTTGCCCAAGGTCTCTA
>NW_010173545.1:9834-20344 GCF_000695765.1 Mesitornis unicolor | reverse complement strand
CCGCTTGTCTGGTGTCCAGCCTGGGCTTACTGCGGTGGGAGGAGCGTGGTGGATCTGAGAGGGTCTCCCTCAGAAATGTCCTGTTTGGACACATGGCACAGAAAGCAGAGGAGATACTAAATAGTGCAGGGATGCACTTCTAAAGAATATTCTTTTTTAATAATCAAGCTAAATAAACATGTGGAATATCTTACTATTCCAAGGGGAGGGGATAGGGGAGATTTTGCCAGCTTCCCCTCCTTCAGCACTTCAAACACTTTAGCACATACACCCTTACAGGGAAGCCTATACAGCGACTGCACCTACTGTAGGTTTTACATCATTAGCCTCATACAACACCTAGCAGAGGACTAATGATGTAATGCAAATAATTAAACATAAAATCACGGTTGGCAGTTGACAGAAGAAGGGAGTTGGTTGGAACAGCTCATAGCGACAGTTCGTTCTTGCTTTATCCTAATTCAAATCCCAGAGGTGAAGAGTGCTGTCCTGCCTGGCAGGATCACAGTACAGCAGGGACGAGGACCTTCCAGATTTCCAGACCAAACAAACTGCTTCTTAACAGTCTGACCAGCTGCAGAGGGGATAACCATCTGACTCTGACCTGCTAGCATCATGCCAAAAAGAGACAAGAAAAAAAACCCTCACCACTCCAAAGACTTCTGAAATCTTTTCCAAATAAAGCAATGATAATAAAAATAGACCTGATCTTCATAAACCATCAATACTGAGCTTAGCTAAACATTTTGCTCTTTTACAGCTGGACACTAGAGCAAGGTGTACAGCTTGGAACCAAATGCTCATCAAACGATTGAGCTCCTTTATCAGTTCACAAATTAACCATGAACAGATTTCAATTTTGATTACTTTATTCATTATGTTCTATTACTCAGTGTATCTTTTATGTGAACATATTTCAGCTAATAGGTAATTCACAAGTTTTTCCTTTGGTTTCCCAAATCACATGGTGGCTTTCAAACACACATCAACTATTAAATTCGGATTCCAATTGGAGGCAGCCTTAAGAGACCTGGTTTTCTAGACACTGTTTGTGGCCTATCTCACCACCAGTTTGGGGGGAACTTCCATAGTCACTTTTTAAAAATCTAAGCTTGATTTCTTTTATTTTAAATTTGAAAGTAATGCAAAAGGTTTCCAAATTGCAGACTTGCATTCTGCAGAGAATAAACTCCTGACATTCGCATGAAACTCAAAGTGCTGCATACAAAGCCAGAAGCCCTATGTGCTTTTTTTCCCCTTTGAATCCTTCTCAGTTGTGGTTTGCTTTTGTTTTTGTTTTTTTCCTCTGAAGGCTTCATTGAGCTCCACTGGACATAAATACAAACATTAAACATTTCCTTTTCTGGTACATCACACCAATTGATACTTGACTCACAGATCTTTCAAGCCTTGAGGGCTTTGCATTCTTAAGGGAATATGTCTCCAAAATTAAGCATTTTTTGTATACTTTCCTGTTTCAACTTCCATTGTGTTGCAGTCATAGTTAGCTTTTTTTTTCCCCTAATGCAAAGCAAGGAGCAGTTTCAATTAACAAATTCTAGATTCCAGTAGATGTTCTCTACTTGGGGAGTGTAGAGGAGAGATTTCTAGGGCAGAGGAAGAATAAAAAAGAAAAACAGAGTAAGGGTTATAAAACTGAAAAGTAAACAGGCTAAGTGACTTTTTTAAGTCACTCGCACAGATGACACCTGTTTTCCAGCAGGCACAGCAGAAGCAGTCATGTGAAGCAGCAAAAAGGAATATACTGAGACCCAACAGCGACTCAATAGCTGTGAGGCTTGCTAAAAGCCATTGGCCTTTATCAGAAAGGCGTGCCAACAGCAGAACCGCCCGTTCCTCTCAGTCTGTGTCTGCAGGAAACACGATAAAAGCCTTCACCAAATATAAAAAAGGAGTCAGGACTTGCCAGCTTATTTTGCACGACAGCCATGCCACAGGGGTGCTGCCTGGGAACTCATCCCTGCTGACTGAGGTACTGAAGAAAGTGGAGGGCAAATGACAGCACCCACCCTAAACTGGCTCTCACTGCTTATTTGGGAGCCCTGCACCTGAAGACACCTTTAGAGCCAGGAAGGAGCAAGACATAGACTAGAGTTAGGCTGTGCTCTCCATTCAAAGCTTTGCTTTGCTCACCTGGAGTACCTGACTGCAGGCAACTAAAACTGGCTCTCTGCTCTTCGGTGGTCTTTGTTGCTTTGTGTTCTTGTCTGCAGTCACTGGTAGTGAAACACACAACAAAACTCCCCATTTTGCCCACCCTGCTCTTCCAAATGTGGCAGTTCACCCAAACTCCAAGACTGGGTGCTCACTCAGGAAAGGCTTCCACTTTCAGGAAAGTGGTTACTTGCACCACAGCTGCCTTGGTAGCAAGTTTAATGAACAAAGAATACTTTAAGGAGAAAGGAGACAAATGAGAGTTTGGCACGGAGCATCCACCTCCCCCGATGATCACTGACCACCAGTCCCAGTGCTGTGAAGAGCATTTCCCAGGGCTGCCCAAGAGCTGGACTTGGAAGTCAGCGTGTCCTGAAACTGCACCCCAAGATCCTCTTGTGCCCTCTGCACCTCCTCCTGGCCAAGTCTTCTCTTCTTCAGGGCTTCCCACATGCCAGGATGCTGCTGCCTGTATTTCTCCAGGAGACATCTTCCAAGGAGGGGATGACTACAGATCAGGACTCCAGCAATTGGGTACTCTGGCATGACACCTTACACCTGTGCTAGAGTAGGCCTTGGGAGAAGATTGCTGGGCCATGAGGTTCTGGTAAAAACTGCTTTGTTAAAAGCTCAGGGCTCAATCACTGATCTACCACCAACTTTCTGTTGGCGGTTCAGTCTAACGTCTGCTCACGGCCTTTCCCTTTCCATCCATCTCCTGCCTGGCTGAGTGCCCTGTGGCTGCTACCCACAGCCAGCAGCGCAGGGTCTCTCCTTCCTGCAGCAGACCAGATCCCACCAGCGCACACAAGAGTTCTTGAATCTGCCTTCTTTGTGCAGCAAGCTTAAACTCTCGCTCCACTCCTTCCACCTTCCCAAACTCCAGTGCCTCACCAGGCCACTCAGGGCTTTGCAAGAATGCTGACCCCTTCAGTCTCGCAGCTCTTCACTGCAGGGTATGTGTCATCTGTAAAGAGGGAAAGATCACACAGCAGCACCTGGCTGGCTAAGGATCAACATTCAAACATTCACACTACAGAAGGACTTAAGGAGAAAACTAATGGACAAGGGTGGGCTTTGACTTGTGCGAAGGAGTGGAGCATCTGGCAAGGAAAAGACAGCGAAGGCAGCAAAATCCAGTGAGCTCAGTGACCAGGCGCAGCATTTTAGCATCGACCATGGAGTGTCACTGTCCACATTTCCAGACCTGACTGGAAAGCAGACAGGATTAAAGCTCTACTTATAAAATTACAAGGTCAATAGATGTTACAAGCACGTTAGCAGGTGGTGTGACTTGCTGGAAGCACGTCCCTGAAGACAGCAGAAGCAATTACAAGCACTCTGTTCACTATCCAGCTGCATCAGCCACCCCTAGGCACTACTTAGCAACCCTTTCTCAAAGTAAACTTAGCACAAAGGAGAATCTGCTGTGCCCACACCACTGTATACATCCTCTGACAGAGGACAGCCCTGCTCCCTGACAGATTTCATCTTAAACAGAGCCCAAACACATCAGCCATTTTAAAATTAAAAAAACAAACCAAACAAAAACCTCCAAAACAAAACAAAACAAACCCCAAACAAACAAAACACCAACTAAAATAAAAATCAAACCAGCATTTGGAGTCAGACTGTGCACTGTTTAAAGTAAAGTAGAACCCTTAGATCACAGCCTGTTATGGTGAAGAGAGAACAACAAAGAAAAGCACCTGGGGAAGGAATGGAAGTCCACATGGCACAACTCTTCTGCTGATTTTCAGGCAACAATCAACTACCCTGGGAGGGCCAGAAATGCCAGAAAGTAGGAAGCTAAGACACAGATGGCTGAAAGGCCTTGTCCTAACTCATACATGAAGCCTGGGACAGGGAACTACTGTATCACTCGTCTTAGGCCAAGCCTGGTGAGATCTCCTGTCCAAGCTGAACTACCTAAAAGGGATAGAAGAGTTTCTAGGAAGCACCAGGGGTTTTGTACATCATCATAGCTTCACAAACTTGGTCTAAGACAAGGCCTGTAAAGCTTCTGAAGGAAGAACCAGTGATCAGCCATGAGCTGGGAAAGAAATAAAATAGCAAACACCACCAACATCGCCAAGCACCTGTGAGCAGGACGGAGAGTAAAGAGCCAAATGAGCCCAAACACGCAAGGACATGACAGCATTTTCCAGGAACTTGCAACACCACCTTCAGGATGGGGATGAGCAACCAATGTCCACACCTTACTGCACTGTAGTCACTTGTGTGGTTCTGGAATCACGCTGGCATACCAGCTGCACATGAATGTGGTTAAGGACTAACACACAGCCCTGTAAAGGCAATTCATTGCTCAGACACGCACATGCTCTCAGCCTGCTTGCAAATGCACAGAGGCATCATGGGCTCTGTGCATGGTGCGGATAGGACAGGGACAGGTAGGAGGCAATTCTTTATTTTAACAGGTTGTCTACTAAGGTTCATAAAAGCAACCATCTGTAGAGAACTCCACACCACAAACAGCTTCAGCACACTCCACCCAGCCCACATGAAAGGAGAGTACAAGGGTCAGGCCAAGGCTCAGAGTGGTACAAAGCAACCATCTGTAGAGAACTCCACACCACAAACAGCTTCAGCACACTCCACCCAGCCCACATGAAAGAGTACGAGGGTCAGGCCAAGGCTTGGAGTGGTACAGGCTCCAGCTATGGGTCTAGGCCGGGGAAAGAAACACCCCACCAGCCCACTTATCCTAGAAGGAGAGATTTGTGGTTTTCCGCATTTTCAGCAACGCCGTGTTACATTAAGTAGCTGATGGGTACGTTAGCATGTCTGCTTCCAGAAAAATCCCACAGCCCTTTTCTCCTCCTTTAGTGTTTTATTCAAATCAAAACTGAGAAATAAAGCACTCTGTCCATGCACTGCAGCATGAATCAGTACACAAGTGACAAAAAATGCTTTTAAAGCCACTTTCCCCTATTATTTTCTCAAGCTACTCCTCCTCTGATGACAAAGCAGAATGTCTCTTCCCCTCTCCTAAAGCTGAGATCAAACAGCAACTTTACCACATCATAAGTCACAATTAAGGCTACTCCTGGCAAAAGATGTTCCTTCCCTAACTAAATGCTAAAGCTCTCTCGGCATTTCTCTTCCTATTGTCTGTATCGAGCCCTGTATTTATAAGATTACCCCCGAATTAGCAAAGTTTCCTCATTCTTCCTTCACTCTTACTACAGTCTGGCTCCTGGGAATCTGATCCTATCTTCCACAGAGGTTACTCCCTGTTGATAGGAAATATCTAGTGTATGTGGGCAGGAAACGCCAACAGAGGATAATGAGGATTAAGAGAGAGTCCTTGTTATGATTTATCACCACAGCAGATCAGGAGACTCAGTGGCCCATTTGATCAACAACATTAGGAACATGTCTCACGCTCCCACACAGTGTCCCGCCCCACTGTGGTGTGGGTTAAAGTAGCACAAGGGGGCTTGAGGGCAGGATGAGTCTCCCTGGCCCATCCAGCTACTTCCAAGTCATCCGGTTCTTCCCAACCAGAAGCACAGTACTTGATGGGAGAGGACAGGTTGAAGAAAACAAGTTCTTTTGGAGTTGGTTTCTTGCCCAGACATTCCTCAGAGGAGACAAGAGGCAGGTTTGTTGACCCAGGCAATGGCTTTCTATCACCTATGGAAAATGTTCATTTCAGATCGAATGGTGCTGGTGAAGAACAAGATGTTTCTGTTGGTACAAAGCCCCTCTCCCTGCTTTGGCTGCCTCACACTACATTGTCATGTCCCTTTGATAACAGATGTGCAATAACCTCAGGAGTTTTCTCCTCCTCCTCCTGCCATGCACTTTGGAACTTTGCTTCACTGAACAGAAAGAAGAAGAGTGCAGTATCTCCAGCCTCCATAAAAGCTCCTCACACACACACACAATCACAGTGTGCCACACATGGCTTACTCCAGGACAGCATCTTCTTGGACAAGTAGAGGACTCTGAGCCAATAACTGTGGCTGGACCAAGCTTCATCCTGCCCCGTGTCCTTCTTCAGTGAAACTTGACAGCAGTGTGTAGGGAAGAGTATAAGAGCAGGCCAAGCACATAGCTGTTTCATTACACTTTCCCAAGCTTCAGCTATTTGCAGCTGCGTGACTTTCTCAACAAGAGACTATGTATTGATATTCAAAAACAGTCAATGGATTTTCCTTACATTGGTTACTCCAGTCTCCCCCAAACCTACACAAAGGCTTCTGTTCACCACAGATTGATACAGTGCACTTATACATTTTGTTGTCAGCTCTCTTCCTAGAAGTCCACTGGTTTTGTTTTTTTGACCACACTCGGAATCAAATCTTCCTCCTACAGCCCAGTTCATTGCGCTTCCAAGGTCTCTCTCCCAAGTGAGACTATTGTGCCTTGAGCCTATTGAACTACATTTCAGATCAAGATGGCTCCCTCCTCTCCTGGGTTGCTTTGCTTTTCTCAGCATCATATGCGGCAACACAACCACTGACTTCCTACAGCTATTCAGTTCAGCTTTTGGTTTTTGCTACTCCGAATAGTCAGCAGCAAACCTCATCTGCTATTTACTCCTCCTGATAAATCATTAACAGACACATCCAACAGCTCTGGCCTTCGACAGGGCCTTGTTGCATTTGACTGATGTCAAGTCTCCATTGGGAAAGCTGGCCCTTCACCTCTCAGTCTTCACTTCACAACTTTCAGCTTATTATTTAACTGTTAGAGAGCCCGTCGAGATATCCTGAAACCCTGAGAGCACAACAGGACCTCTGGCTGGCCAGGGTCCAGCCACCTATGGATTATCTTGATAAGACCTATTTTCCCATCTGCTCTCTCAGCCCAACTCCTCCGCTTGCAGGCCTCAGTAACCTCCCTCAGGAAGGTTCCTTTCTCCTGCCAGCCAGGAAAGGAGCACAGCTGCACCCCAGGCACAGCACAGTCGTAACATTTAGGATGGACCGACACCATGTAATGGCAGCAGCCAGAGGCTGAGCTCCTCTGGCTGAGCATCCTTAGCTCTGCTGAACTCAGGCTATGTCAGACCACTGCAAGAAATTCCTGGAGCTCAAGTTTTTTTCTTGGGGTGAGGGGGGGAGCCTGAACCAGTCCCTACAGAAATACTACCAGGACTTTCTCTTGCTGCAACACCCTGGGCTTAGAGCAGCCACAAAGAGAACTGTCATTACTCAGCAACCCAGCTTGTTCCCAGACTCTGGAAAATATCTGGAGAGGAAAAAAAAAAAAGTGGCTTTTCCTAATATCCCTTTGCTGGATACTATTCCTCAGTCCTAGGGAGATGAGCAGAGCACAGCCTTTTCCCCTCAGTGACAATCTTCCATCCTGCCACCTCCCCTGGTTGTCCCTGTGGACTTCAGTCCCCACCTCCCAGCCACGCCATGGTTTTCCAAAGTGCTCCTCCACCCCAGAGCTACCCACATTGCAGCGCCCAGAGAAAAAGCCTCAGGAAAAGCACCTTCCTCTTCTTTCACAAGGAGCAGCGAATTGCTGCAGATAATGGTATTAAGTGAACAAGTCAGACACTGAGCAGCAAGATTAGTTCCCACAAAGACTGGGTAGTAATGAGAGTGGTTAGAGACAAGTAATGAGTGGGTGGCATTTGTCAGCTTCATAATGTAGATTATAATTTGTTTATTACTCTTGCTACTGCTTTCACCGCTGGTGGAATGCAATTAAACAATAGCACCTATGAGTCCTGCTGAGTATCTGTCATCCCTGACCTACAAACAGCCCTGGGCCTCCACGGCACATGCAGCAGCACTGGACATGTGGTGGCATCGCATGGCCAGCAGGAAGTGTTCCACAGCTCAGGAAGAGAAGTGAAGAACATATCATCTCCACAAGGAATGGGCTCACAGAGGTTTTGGAGACTCAGGAAAAGTAACCATCCTCCAGAGTTTCCTTCATAGCTATTTCAGGACACTGACACCTGGGAGCTATCCTGGACTGCCAGAGACCAGAGCTTGATTTTAATGCTGAGACAGGGAAGATGATCCTGTGTGCAACTCACCGCTAGTAGTGCCATCTCCAAGGTGAAGGGCTTCATCTCTTTGTGGCCAACCAACACAAGCTGCAAGGGCCCACCATTTTCCAGGGGAGCCAGCGCACATGATCCAGAAGTGCTCTTCAGAAGATGGATGTCTCCACTAAGACAATCCGGCCTCTCTGTCTCCATCCAAGAGGGCCCTGGCTGGCCCAGTCTGGGGGATGAGGCTGCAGGCACCGGACTGATACAGACGCTCTAAGGGAAGAATGGACAGGGGACAAGATGGGGCTTTTCTGGCTACTGCTGACTGGAGCCACAGACAGGAAGTGGCAGTCCCATCATTTTGGCTGGAAACTGCATGGCAGTGGAAGCACCAATTCTGTACCAGGAATGCACACTGGTGGACAGCAGCTACAAACATGACCACATTTCTTGTATTACAAATACAGACATTTGCAAATCTTGCTTCATGCACACACACATACGCACACACATACTTTTCTCCACTTTTACCAGATTTAAAACTAGACTAGGAATTTCTTTAAAACTGCCTGAGCATCTGGCAGCACAAGAAAGCAACAAGGTGGCTGCTCTGGGCTTTTTCAGACACGGTTTTTGTGCAGTTCAGCCCCTTATTTGGACTCCCATCAGTGTGGCACCCTTCAACACTAGTTCCTTCACCATGTTCTGCTACAGGACTCGCTGGACTGAGTCAGACAGGGCCAGCAGAGAACTTCTGTTTCACTAACTTTCAGTAACAACGCTCCTTCCCCTCTCCAAACCACACAAGTCCTGCCCTTTGCAGAGAAAAACATGCTGCAGGGACATAAATAAAAATCAGCGGTGAATTTCAGTACTAAACTGCACTATCGGTGCATGTTTGGGCACAAACTAGCACCCAATGGAGTCAGCAGAAGTTTGGAAAGACAAAACACCTCCTACACAAAGTAGAGACAGAGGAAGCAGTCAGAGCTGCAAGGCAGATAAGCCACCCGTCAGAACAGGCTTGGACTGTCCTAGCAGGAAGATGTTGTCAAATGAGAGGGAAAGCTATTTAGGGAATGAATGAATAGTGAAGCTTCTTGATTAAAAAAAAACCAACCAAAACCAACAAAAAACCCTCCAAAGGAGAAAAGGAGAAAAGGAGAAAAGGAGAAAAGGAGAAAAGGAGAAAAGGAGAAAAGGAGAAAAGGAGAAAAGGAGAAAAGGAGAAAAGGAGAAAAGGAGAAAAGGAGAAAAGGAGAAAAGGAGAAAAGGAGAAAAGGAGAAAAGGAGAAAAGGAGAAAAGGAGAAAAGGAGAAAAGGAGAAAAGGAGAAAAAAAAGAAAAAAGGAAACCCAACCCTACACACTTTCCCAAACATCTTTCTCTCTCAGCTTTCTGCCAACTGAATGCAAGGCCAAGAAATGCATGAGCCTGCTCAAACCTCTAGTGCAGGATCATTCGAAGGCAACAGCGTGAATGGTGGCAGAGGGAAGGTGGTGAATGGCAGAGGACATGGAGACAGAACTGACTGCAGAGCTGATCCCGGCAGAGGGGAGAGCAGCTTTCTGCAGGCTCAGCACTGTGAATTCCCTCAATCTCACATCCAGGATCCCACTTTGCTTCAAGAGGATCCTGCTTGGCTCTCAGGGGTGTGATCCTCCCTGGACCACTGCCTACTTCAAGGGGAATCAGCCATCCAGGGAGAGGAAGCAGTAAATTTAGAATAAGGACCAAACAAACTGCATCACTGGAGCAGTAAATATTTCACCAGGTACTGAACACTTCACTGCTAAGACTGAATGGTAAAATGATGAGTCCAATTCAGAGTTACATTGGGGAAAAGAAGGAGAGTGCTTACCCCAAACCTCAGGTCACAACCTCTCTAACTGCTCCCCCTCATCCACATTTCAATTTGAAGTCTCCCAAACAGAAAGATGCTGTACTTCTAGAGTGTCACATCCACAACCAAACCTCAGAGCTCAGCTTCCCACTGGTACAGGGCTTTCACTAATGCCGTAACAGTGACCAGGGTCTCGCCAACGCACCACACTGCTCCCTCCCACTTTCTGCAGGGTTTATCACAACCATTCACCTCTCAGAAGAAAACACAGCAAAACCACAAGCCAAACTAGAGCAGTCCTTAGAAGAGAAAGAAAGGAAGGAAAAAGAAAACAGACCAGAAACAAAGAGTAAACTTCATAAAAGCAAAACCCCAAATCACGAAGAATCTGCCCTTGAGGCAGTGGTGGGAGATGAGAAGCACAGGGAGATGAGAAAAGCAGAGTACCTGAACGCAGAGACTTTTGAAATAAAGCAGCGAGAAACCCAGAGAATGGCTTTACATAAGCCA
>NW_010173545.1:0-9803 GCF_000695765.1 Mesitornis unicolor | reverse complement strand
GGAAAGAAAACAGGAAAAATAAATAAATCTGTCTGGATTCCCCTTCTTCCACTCACACTTGGTTCCCTCACCTGATACTTCTTAAGGCCCTACATGCTTTTGGATCACTTGCACTACTGAGCAGCACAGAAGTAACACACACATCCTCAAAGTCTCCCCATAGCACAGCCAGTCTCTATTTCTAACACACTCCGATGTCTCTGAGAGAAAGCCAGGGCTCCATTCTCCTTTGGAAGAACCACAGCCTCATAGAAGCAGCTGCCAGGTGAGCATACCTCAAATCCACATGATCCAAAGAAACAGAAAGCAGGGAAAGCAAATAAGGATAATGTAGAACAAGTGCAAGTTCAGCTACAAGCACAAACAGCCAGAATGGAGAAGAAAAGGCCAAAGAGTGCTGGTGGTCTCACCTTGCACCAGGCAGGAGAGGGGTATCCGTATTGTCCCAGCACTGAGGGGGTCCACATGGCCCACAGAGGCTGGGCTCCAGCAGTCTGGGGCTGTACAGTCAGCCTTGCTGTCTGCACCTGCCACATTATTAATTCCCAACCCATAATTAATCCCCAACCCTTGACTGAGCCATCAAAGCTGAACCACAGCTTCTGCCCTGACCCAGCTCCCAACCCAAAAACACGATCATGACAGCTGAGCAGGGCAGCACTGAGGTGTCAGGGAGGAGCCCAGAGGCACCAGAAACTTACAGTTCCACTGCAAGCAGCTCATCACCTCTGACCACTGGTGCCAGCGCCATCACAGCTGCCGAGGACTGCTGCCACCATCGCAAGGTGAGGGGTTCAGCTGCCAGCAGCCACACAGAGCCTTCTTCCCACGGCTGTTCATCCTCCAAGGCCTCCTTCACAGGACCCAGCTGTGTTTCTGTATCCCTGTGCTGCTGGCACAGTGCCTTCCCAGGACTTCAGCTGGGGTCACCTCAGGTGCCACCCAAAGCACTACAGCGGCTCCTTAGGTGTTTTGGAGAGGGGAAAAAACGGTGAGAGCAGAGACAGAGCCAAGCTACAAAAAGGAGACTGTGAACAGAGGTAATTTTTGCTTCCAGACTACAAGCCCTGCTGGCCCAGGATGGGAGGCCAGTGCAACTGCCCCCCTCAGAGTAACGGTGGCCATGACAGGAAGGGGCGTGCTGTGATGAGGAGGGGCACACAGCGGCAGCTGTGGGGTGGCAGGGCCAACGCTATATCGCTCCCTGCCTCACGGTTTCCTACCGACTTAAGGCAGATGCAACAGAAAAAACTATTTAAATTTGAGCATGGCCCCCAGGAAACAGCCGTGTCTGGGCAATACAGCAAGAAAGTCAAAATACAAGCCAGTAAAGAGGGGTACTTTGTAGCTTGAACAGAGGAACTCACAGGAACAGGACGTGGTGGCTGGGTGGGATTCCCATGAGCTGCTCTCCCTAGCTGCTGAACATTTATTACCTACCCTGGCATCTCAAGTTGCATTTAGCCAGCCCAGCACTCTGACCTCAAGCATGATTAAGAGAAAGATTTGAGAACGCACAGGAGCAAATGGCACTAAATCTGGAAGAAAGCCCACTTTCACACACTTTCCGAGCAGCCCAGAGCATGACTATCACAGGCTGTGCCAGTCAGCTGTAAATATAGGGATATGTTGATTAGCTGAATTATTTACATGCCTTCACAACACTGCAAATAGCCTGATTTGCTCACATAAAGGATAAAAAAAGAAAACAGCCCACAAATAACCTGGTTACCTTGGAAATATAAGCACCCAAATTCAGATGGTGGCAGGAAGACTCTGCTTTCCCACGTGCGTCTCTGGGTGACGCAACAGCAGGCAAGTTCAGAGCTGCAGAGCAGAGGTTGACTTGCATCATGCTCAGAGCGTGTTTAATGCCACACCGAGAAATAAGGGCCTAGAAGAGGGGCAAGGGTAGACACAAGCAAGGGAAAGCAAGCTACAAGTAACCCCAAAGCCCTTTCCCTGAGCTTATATCCTGCTTGTTGGGCTCTTGATGCTGCTTCCATCATCCCTTCATGCCTCCCCTGCCTTTGTGTTGGCTATGACCACAAGTAATCCTCATTGCACTGCTCTGGGAACCTACTCTTTGCTCTCCTGTTTCACAAGATGCCAAAGAGTCACCCTCCTGCTCAGGACATACCTGCTCTCCTTGCCCTTCCCTCTCCAGCTGGGGCGAGCAGCCAGGCTCTGCCAGGCAGCACGGAGGGAGGCAGGATGGGATGGGACACGCAGAGGAACCGTTCAGGATCAGCCACCTTGGCTTCCTGGTGGGGAACAGCAGAAGTTTAGCTCTACCTGTGTTCAGAGCTTTGCACTTTTACCATGATTTGAAACAGAGGGAAAAAATTTTGAGAGCACCTGGGACCTGTGGCCCCTCTAACAGTTCAAATGAGAGTTAAAACAAAGTCATCCTGAAAAGAAAATTAAAGAGAAAAAAAAACGGAAGATAAATTCCCACTCATGATGCCACAAGCCCTCAGGCAATACAAGTGAAAACCCAGGGACAGCACATCTCTGTGCCCAAGCAGGAGATTACCTGGCTTTGTAGAGCGGAGCACCACAGAGCACCTTACAAGCAGCTTGTCTGGAATCAGTGGGTTAACCGAGGAGCTTCTCCCTGCTGCGTGTGGGAAGCGTATCTCCTTGCCAAATTCCACCAATCTGAACATAACCAGCTTTCTCACTCGGCCTGTGCTCCCATGCTCAGCTAGTGCTCGTGCCCGCCTCTGCAAGGGAGTGGAGACAGACCCCCGTGTTCTCTTTTCTCTCTGTAACCGTTTCTCCAGCATTGCCCCTTTCCTGATGTCAGTTCTTGTCTCCTCACTAAATTACAGGACATTAGGTCTCCAAGGAAAATCCTCTGAGCCAAGAAGCACTGTGCAAGACATTTGCAAAAAACGCTGACAGGTGGGGACCAGCCAGACTGGCTGCTCCCTGCTGTGGAGGCCAAAAAGCTTGGAAAAGGCTCCTTTAGGTCCTGGAGAAAAAGGCACTTGCAGGTAGCAGGACAGTTTTCAGATGAGCCATCTCCTTCCTTTGGCAACAGAGCTTTGAGTGCAGCGGTGGCAGGACACTCAAAACAGCCTTGCATCTGCCAGGACCACGTACCCCAAGGGAGCTGCCTGCACACCAGCTCTTCCACTGAGGCCATCACAAATAGCTGTGCTGTTCCAGTCAGCCGTAACTCAGCTACCATGCAAATGTGCTTCCAGAGCTCCTGCTAACTGCTAATATCCTACTCCACACCTTAGCAGAAAATTAGAAGAGGAAATTAGATGGGAGCAAATATAGCCATACACCTGACAAGCTGTTCTGCGCTCCTTCACTGCACAGCCAGCCTCCAGCATGGTTTCGTATCTTCCTCAAGAGCTACTCTACCATGTAATTACATGAGAAAACCTAAAGGTCTTCTTTCGCTTGCATATCAGGTAGATTTTAATTTGTTGAGCCACAAACAGACCTCTGAATCAATATATACATTCCCATCATGCAGTCAAGGAGCAAACGAACAAATTCTCATGCACACACTCCCTTGGCTCCTGCTCCAGCCTCTACCTCCACTGCTCTGCAACTGACCCTGCACCCATCAGCCTGAGCTCCTTCTAGAATAAAACTAGCCATCTCTGGTGCGTGGGCCCTAGGATCAGAAGAACAAGACAACATGTATACACACTCACTCTGATGAATTGAACAACTGAATAGGTAGTCATTTAATTTCTTGCCATTTGGTTAAAACAAGGAATGCTGCAGGGACAAACCCACTGCTGCTCAGTCCTGCCCAGCTATGAGCAGAGGCACGGGGAGCCACAGCTCCCTTAGCTGGGCTGCACTCAGATGCTTGGAGCCATGTTTCACCCTGAAGCATCTTCACCAGCCCCTCCAGGTTTCCCACAAACTGCTTGCACCCGTGACTGGGGAGCACGGGGGACAGCACAGCCCATATACAACACAGCAGCTGGGGGCTTGGTCCCCTACCTGAGGATGCAGGAGAGGGGTCTCGCAGAGAGCGAGCATAAGCAGTCATCAGGTGGCTGCCCACAAGCCATGACTTCTTGTTTTCCTACTGCACTAACATCTGCTATCACAACAGTTGTGGGCACGGCCTTGCCATGCCTTTGTAGGCCACGCTTAAACAGTGAACAAAAGTGTCTTTAGTTTATCTATTTATTTTAGGCGCTGAGGAATGGCTGGGGTCAAAGCTGAGCCCATTCTCAAGCTGTTCTTTGTTCTCTGGTTTATTCAATACCCCATATCCCTCTCCTTGCCCTCCCACCTCCCCCTCTCCATTTTACCACAGGTCTTAAAAATTAAACTGTGCATGAAACCAAACACCACACTTGAACCCTACCCAGCAAATGCTCTTCATGGTCACAGAAGAATACTAATCGACCACAAAAAAAATGGTAAGAGCAGCATGCCCTTATATGGGCAGAGGCTAGACAAGCATCTGACACAAACATCACTTTTAAAGAAAAAATAATATTTATTTGCAATATAAACAAAGTCCCAATATTGGATCAGTATATATAGGGTCACTATTTTTCCTTCATAACTCAGAAAGCAGAACCATTCCTCACTAACAAGCTCTCATTTGTACTGATCAGAAGATGCATCTTTTTTTTTTTTAAATTTTCCTTTAAAGAAGAAAGACCACTAACAGCACAGGAAGCCTTTACAAACCAGCTTAGCTGTAATGCAATACAGATGCACTGTCAAAAAATCCCTGAAAAAATAAATTCCTCCATGAGGTAAGATGCAAAGAGGATACTCTCCATTTTCTCACTCACAACCGTACTTGCGCCCATTCTCCCTTCCAATGACCCCATGATCCCAACATTGTTGCAAACAAAACCCAACCAACAAACGAACGAAAAACAACCAGAAAACAAGAAAAATAAGCTCATTCCAACGTCTTTAACAAAAAGAGTTTCAGGATGTGACAGCGTCAAACATTCCTCCAGCAGGAGACTTTTTTAAAGTTTTTTTTCTTTTTCTTGAAAAAAGTACAAAAAACTGGATATTTAGAAAAAATCCGTGGCTGTTTGTTTTTTTTTTTTCAGTTACATGAGAGTTAAAGTGGACAGGGAGGGGGGAGAAAGGAGGGACTACATTGCAGCCAATAAAGAAATCTCCAAATCCATTCTGCCCTCCTCCCAGAAATTATTACCACTTCCTCCTCCTCCCGGCTCGGTATAAGGTATTTGCCAAACACTAGCCAGAAATATAAACAAGTCTTCTCAGAATAGAAGGCACGGCATAAAGTTACTCGAAAGAGGAAGAAAAAACAAAATCAGAACCTCCGTTGAAAGCTCCAATAATCTCAGAATTTGCCAGTCAATATATATATTCATATATATATGTGTATGTATATAAAAATCTGTTACAACGCTCTTGTCACCACTTCCACGTCTCTTCGCTCCCCTCACATGCTCCGCGCGTCACAATCGAGTCCTGTCCCGCTACGCAATCCTCACTCTGCTCCAGGCGCTTGCCGTGTTCCCCCCTCCACCCCACACACGTGGGGAAAAAAGAAAATCAAGTGTGCAAGAGAAACACCAAGATCACAACTACCTTCTGTACTGGGGAAGCTGGAATGGTTTTGGGCCAGCTGGATGACGTTAAGTGAGTCAACAGGCAGCAGAGAATGAAGCTGGGCTCAGACATGCTTCTACCAACTCCGGAGGCTACAAGAGTTTCACCTCTGGCAATAGCAAACAGTGTTTTTGGCAGGGGTGGCATTAAAAAAAAAGCTTGCGGCTTAGTCACCTTGGCTGAATCAGTGCAGAGTTTGTGATTGTGAGTGCAGGAGTGGTGAAGGGGTTGCATTTAAGACCAACTGGCCTTCACACATAAAGCTTCCTACCAGATGCTAACAACAACAGCAGCAGCATGTATCTCTCTCTGGAGTACCCAGTAATATGCCAGGACATACCAAGGCTTCACAAAGTGTGCAAAATGCATTTGGTCAATATAAACATTTGATTAAAAAAAATAATAAATGATCAAACAAGATACAGAATAAAATACTGGTTTTGCAACCTCGTCTGTACAAACAGTCAGGAACTTACACATTTAAAAAGAGTCTGAACCCAAAGCTCGGGTAAGATCTACTTTTTTTTTTAAATTCAAAAAAAGTAAACTTGGGTTTTAAAACAGTCTTGGCCCAACACCTTTTGTTCAAGGTTTCCAAGTGCATAAATCTCCTCACTTTCCGCAGCAAGCTCACCCCCTGGTAGCTCTTCACGTGTGTGCGTGCTCTGACAGTCCCGATGCGCCCAGGAAAGCGGTTATTGCCGGTAACAGCTGCGTTCAAAATGCTGTAACATCGCCCAAATTAAATAACTCCCTGTAAAGCGACTACCTCTTCAAACCTCTTTGATCAGGATACTAAAGAACGGCATTAGCCTTCTTAAAGGCACCTCTGCCCAGAGAAGCTGGTCGTTTCAGAGCTGCCTGGCAAGACAGAGACTTTTGTAAGAGTTGAAATGCTCAAGAGAAGCCATTTGATGCTCAAGTTCCCAACCAGGCAGCATCCCCTTCATGTGGACTCCAGCGTGTTCAGCTGAAACAGGTTGTGGTTGGTGGGGGTGGTGAAGTAGAGCTGTTCACTGGGCGAGCGGTTGTCGCAAGGGCTGTTGAGTCCCAGAGTCCTCTCAAAGTCCAGGAGCTGGCCCATGAAATTAAAGTTAGGGGAAATGTTGGATTTTTTCCTTTTCACAAAGTCATAGGCATCGTTCAGGGACAAGTTGAGTTTTTGCATCAAGTAGGCGACAGTGACTGTTACGGACCGGCTGATGCCAGCGAGGCAGTGAACAAGGATCCCACACTTCTTGGAACGGGCCTCATCTGAAACAAGACAAGGGGAAGGGGGAGTCTATTATTCTGCACCAAAAACGCATGGCTTTGGAGCAGGGCCAGATGGCAGCTGCAAGCTCCCAGGACCAGGACAACTGCCAGAACTGGATGCCCTGCTCCTAGTGACACCATCTCGTGTCCCTTGGACACCCACACCTCTCCCCAAAGGACTCCTGAAAGATTCCCACTGCATGGCAGAGTTGCACCTCCCCATTCTGCACAGCAAGGCCAAGCGTTTCACGCGGTTGAGCAGTATTAACCAAGCCTGGCAACACATCCCTTGCCTAGGGAGGTCAGTACCCTGTATGCAGAGAAATGGAGTAACCCACAGAAGGCAGGCAGAGCTGGAGACAGCAGCTCCAAGGAGATGCTGGTGGTCAGGGATAGCACAGCCACCTCAACACCAACCAACTGGCTTAGGCTGCGCACTTCACGCAAGGCTGCAGCCCAGCACTGCACAAGCCACCCTCTTCCACTGTTCTCTTCTTCCTTCCGTGAGAAAGTTACGTGAACGTAATCAAAGCCAATTTTAGCAGAGCCTGAAGTGCAGGAACTTCCCTTATTGTGAAACTGTTCTTTAGGATTGACAGAAACGCACTTCACTACAAACGAACACTTGTGTTGGAGGAGATTCTCAGGATGTTGCAAGCTGCACCAAAAAAATGGCGAGAGAACAGTGACGAAATTTCCCCTCCCTTGCCACCAACTGAAAAGCACACACACACTCATTGTCTCCCGCACAGCCAGAACAGCGTGATCCCTTTATGAATTGACATCTTAGTGCTGAAAGAGGGACACGCCGCTGAGAGCGCTGAATGCACACAAGTACCCAGCGCTGCTTACTTCTGGGCAGCCCTATTTGAAGTCAGTCACTTGACCGAGAGCTTGGCAGGGAGGGAAAAGGTGGCAGGAGAAAGAGGATCCTCGGGCAAAGCTGGAGGTGAGGGCAAAGAAGACACCAGCAAAACAAAATCCAGACCCAAGCTACAACAGGTATTATGCCCCAGCCTCCACAACCAAGAACTTCCAGTACAGTGGGCAATCTTCCCCCAGCATACCCGGCCCTTCCTGCATTGCTCCCCATTAAACATTTTTCTGAGACATTTTTGCCTTTTCTCTGACCCGTGCTGCATTTCTTGGTATTTAATTTTAGAGTGAGGTAATCCTCCATTTCCTGTCATTAACTGGAGAGCACAAGCACAGTGTTCAGAGAGACATCGCCTGACTGGAGCAGACAGATCCCAAATGCCACATGCCAGTGGAGACCCTGTACCTCACCCCTGACATTTAATACCACATTCCCTGCAGGATGTGAATGAAAGTGGGAAATCAGACAGGTCTCTGCTGCCACACTGAAGCAGCCGCTTCTGACTGCAATGGTGTTACCAGAGGACAGAAGCTGGGGGCGAAGGAGAGCATGTGGGAACCAGGGTTTCTGACCAAAAAGACAAGGAGGATCTCTCAAACAACCTGCTCTACCAAGTTTCAGACCTTACAGCACAGCCACTGAGTGCACGCAGCAGGGTCCAAAACAGCACTGAAAGAGATTTCAGTCTGAAGGTAAAGGCCCGCACTGGTAAGCCATATCAATGTTTTCAACCCGATATGAAGACATAAGGCTTTTAATGGTTAACAGTGACAATAACTACCTGTGCTGTTCAGGTCCCATAAATCAGAACTGATTAGGCTAACGACCATCACCAGCAGACAGCACAGGCCATGCTGGAAATGTACATCCCTATTCAGCCCAACAGACACTTCTCACAAAGTGAGAAGCAATTTTTAAAGTCCACGCTAGCCTGGGAGGAGAGATCTACCCCCTGCGCCCCTCCCCAGGACCAGCCAAAGCTGTCTCAGGGGCTGTCTGCCCAGCAGTTTTTCCAGCTGAGCTCTGCAGCGGAATTATAATCACTAACTCGTTGTGTTGACACTTACCTTCGGAGAAGTATCCATACAAGGAGTTAGTTATGCTAGGGCAACTTACAGCGAGATCGCAAGGAGACTAGCAAATCCTCTTGGGAAAAGAAAACACGCGTCCCCCCCGATTTTAACCACACTTGGGGATAAGGAATTACTGGCACCAGTTATGTTAACGCAGCTCCCATCAACACTCATTCCTCTGAGCAAGCAGGCAAAGGAGCTCCCCACCGCCTCGGCTCAGCCGTTTCACACAAGTGCAAATCCCCATACAAGGGCAAGAAACAGCAGGGCTGGGTCCAGCAAGGCCGGTCCTACCACTTGCAGGTAACCCAGCTGAGGTGCTGTAGGAGGGCTGAATTTTGGAAGGAGATGCCTCCCTGAACCCAGCCAGGATGACATGGAGCAGAAGTGTCACCTTGGCAGCATGACGCTCGGCTGCTAAGCTAGCGCTGATGCTGTGCCCCAGAGAGGTGAGGCCAGAGACGAGCAGCAGCCCTGGGAAGCTGCTTGCCACATTCCCAAGCAGTGAGTAGGAGAAGAGATGTTCTGCCAAGTACCTACCAATGAAAGCAATGGC
This sequence comes from Mesitornis unicolor, assembly GCF_000695765.1. Lineage (NCBI taxonomy): Eukaryota > Metazoa > Chordata > Aves > Mesitornithiformes > Mesitornithidae > Mesitornis > Mesitornis unicolor. Next base: position 451 of record NW_010173545.1, on the reverse strand, counting down.
CTCGGGAAAGAACTGCGAGAGGTTCTGGCTCCAGTGATCTGAGATGGGGATCTGCTTGTACTTGAACTCTCCATCGTGCTCAAACATGTTTGGCAGGTTGGGAGTCACATTCAGGATGTATTTAATGCCGTATTTGCCCAGGACGTCTAAGTTGGTCGAATCTTTGGCACAGCCCAGGTACAGGTAAGGTAGGATCTGGACTGGAAAGGCAGGCTGATTGTTCGGGATAGGGCTCCCGTCCGACTCTGTGGCACTGCTGGGTTCCCTGTCAGATTCTCCATCCGAGCAGTCGGAGCTTATCCGCAGCCCTCCCAGGCCAAGGACTGATGCAGGGGGAGAGTTGCTGGGTGAGGAGCTGTCAAGGTTCGTCTCACAATGCTCCGAGTATTCAGTCTGAAACTTGTTAAAGCCACCTGGGAAGGAGGAAAGGAGAGAGGGAAGGGAGGAGACA
>NW_010173544.1:0-741 GCF_000695765.1 Mesitornis unicolor | reverse complement strand
GGCGGTGCTGCGCCGGTTCTTCCTCCACGGTGATCCATGCAGGGAGCCGACGGCGGGAGATTCGGACAACATTAAATCTTCTAGGATGGAGAGAGATGACTTCACAAGGGATAAATAGAACTTTATTTAAATAAACATTTGTGAACATCTTTATACAAATTACAAGTCCCCACACAATCCTCCGGGCTCTGCCTTTAAGCTCCGAAGCTGCCGGGAGGGCCTTTGAGCAGATCCACCAGGATGTCGAGCAGCTGGCTGTGCTGGTGGTGCAGGTCCCCGGGGATGGCTGCCATCTCGTAGCACAGGCACGTCTCTACCATCTTGGAGAGCGAGACGCGGAAGTCGCGCAGCAGGCGGATGGTGTACGAGTCCCCCTCCAGCACCAGGAGGTCGCTGTCTGTCAGGGAGACCGTTGCTCGCCAGCCATCATCTTGGTGGGAAGAAGAGAGGAGGTGAGGAGGAGGAACTGACCTGTCCCAGCCCATGCTGGGTGCTCCGACCTCTGCATCGCTACCAGGAGCGGCTCAGGTGCTCCCCACGCTCGGTTTAGCCCAGCGTGTGGGGACTTGGCTGGGTCAAACAGGCCCCACACAAGGCAGGCCATGCTCTGACCCAACACATCAGATCCAGCTGCTGTTTTGTAGAATCACAGAATGGTTACGGCTGGAAGAGACCTTTAGGATCACTGAGCCCAACCATTAACATAACACTGCCCTGTCCACCACTAAACCATGGCCCCAA
>NW_010173543.1:0-8338 GCF_000695765.1 Mesitornis unicolor | reverse complement strand
CCCCGCCCGCCCCAGGTGCCGGCGCGCCCGCGGGGAGGCTGCGCTGCCCGCGGTCCCCTCGGTTTCCTCGCTCCCCTCTCTCCTTCTCCTTCCCCAATTCTCGCTTTGTTTCCCCCGTTGTCTCCCTCCTCGTTTCTTTTACCCCTTTTTCTTTTCCCCTTTATTACATTTCCCTTCTTTTCCCTCTTCCTCCTTTTTTCTCCTCTCTCTTTTCTCCTGTTTTGCCTTCTTTCTCCTTCTTTTCTCCTTTTTTCCCTCGTTCCCCTTTCCTTCCCCATTTTTCCCTTTTATTTCTTTCTTTTTTTTGTCTTTGCTCTTTTTCCTCTCTTCCTCCTTTCTTCCACCTTTCTGTACTATTTCCCATTTTTCCTTTTCACTGATTTCCTTTTTTCCTCCCTATTCCCTTTTATCTTTGTTTCCCTTTTTCAATCTTTCTTTTTTCCCCTTGCAAGCTTCCCCCCTTTTTCTTTTTTCCCAACTACCTTCCTTTTTCCGATTTTTCCCATTAACCCCTTTTATCCCTTGCCAACTTTTTACACATTTTCCCCTTCCCTCTTTTTTCTGCTTCCCTCTTCCCCCTTTTTAATTTTCCGTTTTTTCTTTCCTTTCCTTTTTACTTCTTTTGTTAATTTCTCTCATTTTCAGCTTTCTTTTCTTTTTTCCTCTTTATTTTTTCTTTTTTATTTTATTTTTTTTATATATCATTGCAATGGACTGGAAAGAAACTAAGGCTGAGGAACGCCATAAAGCTTGATTTTCAGTTTTCACCCACCATCCGATGCAGTCACTATGGGGTTCCCCCAGCTCCTGAGTGAGAAGTTTGGAGAACCACAGCCTGTGATGCAAAAGCATTTCATCTCTTTGCAGAGCCTAGGGCTCCCTGCTGAGTTTAGCCCTCAGAGACACTGAGGAGGGTGATAGGAAATGGTCTTGTCAGTAGGGGTAGTAGTTAGAGGCACAGGAGATGGCCCAGACATTGCCATGAGTTCTACAAGTGAGTTGAGTGGTGCTGGGAAAGTTGAGGAATGGTCGGTCGGGGCATTTGGCTTCTTCTGAAATAGCTGCTTGGTTAGAAGGGGTTAGGTGGACCAAAGCTTGTAAATTCCAGCCCAATTCAGTGAATCTGTGTGTCCTCTCTCTACCCTTCTCTCCGGAAAAAGAGAGAAAAGTCCCAAGGTGCATGTCAGTGACATGACGTTTCTGGATTTCTCATTTTGGAAGAACAGCTCAAGACCAGATTGACCTGTATTTTTGAGGCAAATGCAGCAATCCCTTCCCTCTCCAGCATGATGTGGAGTATTTAATTTTTAATTAAGGGAAATGCTCTTTTAAACTCCAGAGAAACCACAGGTATAGGCTTGCTTTAGCTCCAAATCCCAAACAAGTCCCATAAATAAAGGTAGCAATAAGAAAAAATAACATCCTCCTTGCTGTTCTTTTCTCCCCCATCCTGGTAGATTTTCAAGCTCAAACAGATGGATGGATTTGTTGTCTTTTAAACCACCTGCTGCGGAGAGAAGAGAAAATCCCCCTATTTGGGAAGACCTGGAGACAGCTCCCTAATCCCAGGCTGTTCAACATACTGACACGACCAGGAAATCCTGACATTTTAGAGAAAGGGCTTAATGGGTTAAAATAATAAAGTTCTATCCAGCCTCTATCTCCTGTTAACAAATCACTAAAACATTCACTTTTTAAAGGTAACATGCAAAGGATGAGAAAAAGCAGTTTTAGTATCTTTTTTCACTCCCCCTCTACCCTTTAGGGGAAGACCTGTGCTTTTGTTTTTTTATCTGAAAGATGGGGTTTTTTTCCCTTTTCTTTTGCATTTGATATGAAAAATCCCAGTCCTGCCTCTTGTTTCCCATCGTAGGCATGATGGTGGTTTATAATCATCCCTGTAAAAAGAAAAAGAGGGACAAGATGTTAATAACCTCAATTAGTTGTACAAGGGTTTGAACAGGCAACAGAGCTATATAAAGCTCAGTTCGCATTGTAAAATGACAGGAGAATGGCCAATTAGCTGGTCACTGCATCTCGTAGCTAATAATAGCCACTTTATGGTTCCTTATTTCATTTATTCATGCAGCCTGAACCCTTTCAAGTAGCCCGTTAAAGACAGATTTCCCTAGGGCGAACGTATTGGCAGATGTTGCTCTTTAGTTTCTTTGCAGAGTGTGATTCTGAAGGTTTTGTGTCTCCTGACAGTGCTTTTACAGGAAAAGTCACAACCACTGTCAAAGGGGCTGTGTTGGATGGAGGTCCAGTGGTCTGATGTTGTGTAGGCATCAAGTGAGCTCCACAGAGCAGCACTTGTGTGTGATTGAACCCACCTCCTGCTCCTTTCATCCCTTGCATCCAAATCTAGCATTGCCACTTGAACAGTCATTCCCTTCTCCACGTGGTTTAAGGTTTTGTATCGGTCCCTCTATTGCAGGCTGAAAAGCCCCATCCTCTCTAGCCTGGAGCTGGTGCTGTACCTTTGGCATCCTTTTTTCCCCTCTTCTATACCCATTCTTGTCCCTGTGTGTCCTCTCTGTGACAAAGATGGGAGCCAGAAGGATTCAAGATGTTGGTGCACTCTGATTTTATGGAGTGGCATAGTGATGGTCATGGTTTAAACCTTTATTTTGTGCCTTGGATGGGTGAGGACATGGTCATTTCTAAGTACTAAGCTGACTTACTGATGTATTATTATACCAAGATGTATTTCCCCCAAAGGATGGTTCTGTTTTGAGTGTAGCTCCGTGTAAATCAATTAGATCTGTTCTGAGAGATGTTGCTTGTTTGCTTCACTTTCCATTAAACTACGCTGAAGTTCAGCTTCCATTTTCCTGTGTCTTGCTGGGAGGTTGGTCCTTGCCCCTCGCTGTGTTTCCATTCGATGTATCTCTGTGAAAGGTTTTCCTAGGCTTCAGGACTGTGATGGGAGGTTGGGAGGTTGATAGCAGCTTGGCACTCAACAGGCTCTCTGTTGATGTAGTAAATTGATGTAGTAGCCTAGACGGCATATTTTTGTTGTCTCAGCCATGAACAATTTAAGAAACAATTCAAGATTTCATTTCCTTTCACATCAGTAGCAGCACAGTTATTTTAGTCATCACTGTCCTGGACTAACTCATCTTCTCTGTGGCTGCTTTACCTCATTTCCATTATTTAAGTCTCTTCCTTAAAGGTAATTAACATCTGAGCTGAGGCATCCATCATAAATTGGCTCATCTTTCTGGACATTGCTTGGAATAATATGATATAAATATAAGACATTTTGGTGAAGACTAATAGCTGTAAATAAAAGTGACCAAGGTGTTTCCTGTCTGTGCTTTTTTCTTCCCTGACCCTGTGAATCAGAAATACAAAGATTATTAACAGTGGTATCTAGAAGGACAATATTTGAGAGCTGATTCATGCAACAGTTTGTTGAAAGCTGGATTTGCTGTTCTGTACTTTGGGGTTGTGTTCCCCTTTTAACTTTCTCTCCAGACCCAACGCAGTGCATCTGTTCTGCTTTCCACTTCGTGACTTTATTTAAATAAAGTAATAGCATCACATTCCATAAACAAACCAGGAAATCTATCTCTACGTATTATTTGCATTGGGATCAGAGACAAGCAAACATTCACTGTGGTGTTTTGCAAACACAACAATTACATCCACCTACAGGACTTCATTATTTGCAAAATGTAGCATAAGCAGTTGGTGGTTTCCCGTGCTGTAAGTCTCCATATTTGTCAATCAGTAGAGGAAGACTTTCAGGTTTGATAGACTGAGGTGGTTTTTTTTAATTCCAGCTTTCCCTCTGGATTGCTTTTTGTAGCTCTTCCCTAATTTATTCTCCATGCATTGGAGCAGACCTTGAGTCGGTTCATTCCACTGCTATGCAGAGAGACCTCTCAATTTACTCCAAATGTTTATCCAGTGCAGTCTCCTACTGCAATGTCATAATGAATATATTCATTTAGCAGCCTGCTTTTCAAAATGAAGTTGATCTGTGCACCCATTTCTGCCAAGAAGTACAGGTGTCCAGATCCGAGTGGCTGATCAGATCCAGTCTTGTCTGCAAACCCACTGGCACACTTCGCCGAAGTTACTTTCCAAGGCTGTAATCGCAGTAAGAGAGATCTTAATAACTTTCTTAATTCAGTGCAAGGTCCAGTCCACAGAGTAGCACCAAGAATGCAGAATGTGAAATATTTTGTTCTCCAATTTATTAATGAAATTTGGCAGGTGAGTTATTTAAATTTAAGCAGCTTCATGAGAAGATGTTTGGTACTAAATGACACTTCAGTAGGAAAAAAAAAAGAGGCAATGGCTGTTATTTAAAAGAAGGAAAATTTAAAAGAGGAGTGAGACCTCCCACCCCTTCAAATTAATGTGGGTGCTTGATGACCCTAGCAAACTCCACTCAGTTTAGTGTTCTCCGTCTCTTTGTGCTTTTGCATAACAACTGGATGCCTCTCAAGGAAGAAGGGCCCATGGCAAGGCTGCTGAATGAAAGCTGATGATCTGAGAAGTGCAGGAGTTTGGGCTTTATCAATCTCTTCTAAGCTTAGAGAATGGATGCAGTTTATTTAACTGCAGGGGTTTAAAATTTAAATGTTGCCACCTGTGCACATTTTGTCTAACCTATTTTGCATCCTTTGGGATGAAGTGACTTGTGCCCTGGACTCTATTGACTACATTGACTAGATCTCTACTGACTGTAAAGGGATTTCTTATGACAAGCATGAAATACGTTTATAGATAGACATCTACAGCCACCAATTGAAGTCAGCCTATATCCCTAAAACCTCTGCTGAATAATTTTCTTGGCAGATGTAAACAGTTGATGAGGTGTCATTCAGTGTAGCTAGGGCTTCAAAACCCCAACCGAACCTGAGTTACCTCTGTCCTCATCATTCATAATTCAGATTACTCTGTACCAAGCCCAGCAAAAAGAGTTAAGAATCAAGGCCATTGCACTTCAATAAGAAATATTTCATGTGTGTACAGGGAGATATTATGTTATGGTGAAAAAGCTTTCAAAAGTGAAGAAGGATAAACAAGGTGCTAAAACTGAAACGAGCTGTCTAATCTATTTGTATACAGTTGTCAGCTTTATGGACAGTCCATAAAATATATATTATGAATCCCTTTTGTAGCATACATATAACTATCAAAAGCAGAGAAGTTAAAACAACTGAAACACTAACCAGTTGTTTCAGTGAATGAATGATGAGACTAAACATAGGAAAACCATATTTGATTTTATGGTACCACAAGAGCAATTGCAGAAGCCAGAAATACTGAGAAGGGTCAGTTTTCAGCTGGTGTAAAACAGCCATATGTCTATCATATCTCATATCATATCATATCATATCATATCATATCATATCAATCATATCATCATATATGATATACCATATCCACGGAATTTTCTTGGGTCTTTTAGCATTTGAAAGTCTAATCCTCTGAGGATAGATTATACTCAATCAGTATTGCATTATGAGATTATTAACAATTATTATTATTTTTTATGTCTGTATTATTTTAATGCCTGCAGTCTCCAGTCATGGATCAGAATCGTGCTGTGCTCTACTAGCATTGAAAATAAAAGTTTTTACTCTCTCAGGCTTATGTTATTAGTAAAATACAAGATACGGAAGGTGGACTCAGTCTCAGCGAGGCTGTACTGTCAGTGTGATAGGTTATAGGGTACAACAGTGTTTCCCATCCTGTTCTCAGGGTTTTTTTTGGCTGAAGAGTATACAAACAGGATATCATCCTTTTAAAGTTATGAGCTTTGAGTGGTACTAACCACACTTTGGCTAGAAGCACTGTGAGAATAAGCATAGGTGCAGCTAAGTCCTCTAGCATGTTGTATAAATGTATATTGAGGGCTTCAACATGTCACTGTAATTTATTTACCTTTTTTAATGAGTAGAGCAAAAGAGATAATTCTTAGCATCTCAGTAAATGAGACCATTGAAGGAAGGGACACAGAGAAAAATTACAAGCTCTGATTAAGACAGAGAAATCTAATAATCACACTACATTTAATTCCTGCACAAATCCAGCAATCATCATTTGCCATGCCTGAGTTTTCACACCAGAAAAAGCTGTTTTTTTGAGATTTTTCTCTCCTACCTTAAATGTGATCCTAATTCTAAATACCTCCTCTGTAAAGCATCTTTCCTCCACTTATTATCTCCTTTGTGTTCTCTCCACGTATCAGCACCCTGCTCCATAAGTAGATGCCATCCACAAAGGTTCCTTAAAGGCGAACCCTCAGCCGTGAAGACCATGACTCTTGGAGCAGAAATGTTATTCCTGGCTGTGAGGCCAGCCACCCTGAGCAGTGTTGTCAATGACAATGGAACCTCAAGGGATATTCGGCAAATCAAATATCTGTGCAAGATGAGCTGAACGACCTGAATCACCACCCTTGGATGTATTTAAAAGTCATCTAGGTATGATGCTCAGGGACATGGTTTAGAAGTGGGCATGGTAGAGTTTGATAATGGTTAGTTAATGACTTGATGAACTTAAAGGTCTTTTCCAATGATAATGATTTTATGATTCTATTGATTGCGCTCCAGGCCCCGCTGGTTGGACTGACGAGCTCTCCACTAACTGCTCTGGGACATAAGTGTGTCAACACTGAGATTCAGGTGACTGGATCTGGAGCTGAATCCCACCCAAGGAGTCCAGTGGTTATCCTGAGAGTCAGAGCAGTAGCTCTGATGGACCCTGTTCCTCTCCTAGCTGTTCCTCTCAGACTTTCATCCCTTTCTGTCCCAAACTGTCCCCAACAGTTACGCAGTGGAGCAGTTCTCCTCCAAATCTCTACCTGTCAAATGACATCACCTCACAAAGCTATAATAGAAGCAGAAGTGGATACCTCAGAGCAGAATGTGAAACATCTGAAGAGCATGAGTGGAATATTTCAATTAAAAGGATCTACTTGATACAACAGACTACAATCTTGTCCTTGGTCTCTGAAGCAAGGGCAAATTATCCAGTTCCTGTTGCTCACCTCACTCTATAAGCTAAAGATAGTAATAATTACCTACCAAACTCCCAGGAGAGTTAAGGATTAATTGCTTTGTAATACTCAACATTTATTTTCACACAATCAATGCCACCGGGAGCAGAAAAATAAGCCTTGCAATTACTATTACATATCCACAGGGGACCATTCACTCATGAAGTACTTGATAAAACAGTTTTCTTAAAAATAACTAAAAACAAAAACCTTATTTATATTTGGGCAGAAAAAGAGAAACTCTTCAGGCTCAGGAAGAGCAAACCAAAAAAACTTATGCAAACAAACAAGCAAGCAAACAAGCAAGAGCTTTTTCTAAACTAAAGATGGCAGTCTGCTGGAAACAGAATGAATTAAGGTGAGTACAAAACCATGCATTATTAAAAGAGTGCTATTTACACTGGGAACATGGTAAAACCGCTCCAGGGTACGTGACATGCTAAAGACACAAAGGGAGGAAGGTGCTTTCCTCTGCCTCCCTACTTTCTCCTTAGAGCTTTGCAGAGCAAAGGAAGAGAGAGGAGGCAGTAATGTCAATTTTAGGTGTACAAAAAACTGATAAGCAGAATACCTAGCACTCCTACAACCATATCTCTTAAGATAAATTGTGTCCAAAGGAGATAGGTTTCCTCCCAAGTCACGGCCACCATGAAGAAGCAGTTTAGTCTCACAGAGTCTGGCAGCAGAAGCCACATGAAGCAGGACACTCAACTTCTTGATTGACACCAGAGATTATACAAGCTAAAAGCCTGGGCTAAGATATGATGCTCTAGAGACTGAGATAAAGGCTCCACCTTATCATTAGAGGATGTGACACGGCTGATGTTTTTGTGGAGGAGGCAGGAAATGGAACATTTCACACAATGAAACATTTCACATTTCACTGGTCAAATGCATCACAGAGCTGCTCTATACAGAAAGTATTTGCTGCTGGTGTCCATATATCAAACCCTAAACAGCTTCTGACTGGGTGATGAGAACCTCTGTGGCTGATATAATGAACTGTGTTTAAGACCTCACCAGCTGAAAGCAGGAATTTTTACCTTGTAACTAGTTTCTGTGATAACTGTTGTTTTCTGTTGTAAATAAATGTAAGTCATGGTGTAAACTGGTAAATGCAATATATAGTGAATAAGAGATTCAGGGTTCTCCCAAGCTGTCAGCTTGCACTGGTTCTCCAAGATCCCAGATTTCACCCACCTCTGGCTTTACCGGTTGTGGTCCACGTCTCCCAAACCTGTGAGACTGGGTGTGCCTGAGTTTGCCAGGAGCCTGAAATCAGTTTTGAGAAGTCTGAACTGCTGCATTTATCTCAGC
>NW_010173542.1:0-474 GCF_000695765.1 Mesitornis unicolor | reverse complement strand
TGTATGAATAGGTAGCATATAAACAATCACTGTGTAACGGGAAATTGGAGTCCTCCTAAGGAGTGATCCTGGGGACTCCCTGTGCGTAATAAAGAATACCTGCTTTCTAAAACTCAAAGAGGAGTCTTAGAGAGTGAACTTATTTTATCCAGCTTTTCGTAGAATCAATTCGAAGTACCATGGGATTTATGAGGGGAAAGTAGATTGATGACACTGGAAAAAACTTGATCCCTTTCAGTCAGCTTTAGAGGGAGACTGATTTGGTTCCCTTGATTGCTCTATTGGACTCATCTGGTGGACAATATCCATATTGATTCATGTATTTCTACTAGCAGTTCACTTTCTGACCATGTAAGACCAAAAACTTGGATGTTTCTCTGCCAGTTTAGTCACCGTAACAGCTGTCAAGCCCCGCCTCAGCGGGAGGAGGAGAGCGACTACAGTTCTGTAAATCTCCTTGGGCTAAATTAAGGT
>NW_010173541.1:16168-20212 GCF_000695765.1 Mesitornis unicolor | reverse complement strand
TGATCCTAAACCACGACATACAGGTAGAATCTGATGCCATCCTGCTCTATCCAACTTCGTAGAATTGTAGCATGGTATAAGAGCTGATACAGAATCAAGGGGGTAGAACACAGTGATTAGATGTTTGTCCTGTCTTTGGAAATTCTCTTTGTAGTCTGCTTCAGGAGGTAAACCCAGGGTTTCAGTTGGACACTCATAACTGAAGAACCACTATCAACAATATTGGTATGAAATACAAAAAGAAATGTACATACAGTGTATCCTCTGAACTAGTTAGGAATGTTATACTGGAAATACTATTCAAATAATTTCTGCCTGTCTATGAAAGATGTAGTTGTTTATTTTGATCATGTCACTGTCTGAATCATTCTCCTATTGTATAATTTTATTTCCAAATGACTTCGGGTCATCTAAAAATTCCACATCATATCTGCCACCACAGGTTTCATGTTCCTGCCTTTGTCCACCTTGTGTCAACATTGAATTCCTTTCAGTTTTAGTCCTAAAGCATTATTCTGTTGTTACACCCAAAAAAATGAAGTAAGACAGACTTTTCTTTGTTTAGAATACAGTTCCATTCCGCTACAAGTTGCTTCTTGTAGGTGTTTCACTGTGTTTTTGCATTCTGGGGTTTCTCCTGAAGTATATTTTAGGATATTTTGTGCAGTATAACTTCCTGGGGTGCTTGCTGCTGCGCCTTCTCCCCCACCTCATTCTCCCACCTTCTCAGCCTTAAGTGCATTGTGGTGTAGAAACAGGGGAGTAAATTAATCTGTCACATTTTCACTGAGGTTTCTGAACATTTTTTGTGTCAACATCTTTGTTGTTTTACTTAAAACTTGAGTAAAACCTTTCTGTTGAAAATAAGTGACTGATGTTTTTGTTTCTGCTCTGCAGCAGAAGTTTAATGGTAAAATATGCATTAAGCAGTGCACATGTTTTGAATTGAACATATAATATATAAAAGGCAGTATTTAAAGCAGAGATTAAAGAAAGTGTAATAACTTGCCAGTCTACAACAGTATAAATGTGACACAGTTGTGAAAAAATATGGGAAGTGGAAAAATTAGTAGTGTATACTCTTAAAAGATAATTTCTTTAACAAACTGCATTTTTCAAACTACTATGTGCATTTAACTTTCTAACCTGTGCTTCAAAAATGAAAATGCATTAATTTATAATATTGAGGGTAAGGACCTGAACTATCTGTCAGTGATTATTTGGTGGAATGAATGATCCTCTCTTAAGAATCCTTTTACATTTCACTTTTCTATACTCCTAGAAACATCAGACAGGCATAACTAGGAAGATATTTAAAATAGTGTAGGCAAAATTATCCACCTGTTAGGTCAAGATGTTATTCTTGTATGAGGTAAGAGTGATACTGGTTATTTTACTGCTCTACAGTATCATAGAATCATAGAATAAGTTTGAGTTGGAAGAGACTTTTAAAGATCATCTAGTTCCAACCCTGCTGCCATGACGTCTTTCACTAGATCAGACTGCTCAAAGCTCCATCCAGCCTGGCCTTGAAATATACTTACTCTACATAAAGTTGACAAATAACAAGGTAGGATTCTTTACAGAGTTACAGAAATGTTTAAAATGACTGCATACTTTGGATGTGTAATGAATTTGTAATTGAATCCTATATTTGGTGGCTTAGAGGACTGGTCAAAAATTAGGAAAACTTGATTTAAGGTTGTGCATACAACCTTTCTTAACCTTCTTGAAATGCATACTATGATATGGTTTTTAATTTAAATTACCGTATTTTTCATTTGGTACTTTCTGACTTCATTGTAATAAAACACAAAATGGATGTAGCTTGTATTAGTGGAAATTTAGCTGATATTTTCTTTTCACTCCTTTTTCAAATTGTCACCACTAGTCATATTTTATTGTTTGCTCCCAAGTTCATACACTGTTTTTAAAGCAGAAGTGTTTGTCACCTGTTCTCTCACAGATGTAAGTGCTTCACAAATATTACCTAACTAATTTAAAAAAAATTGGTGTTGAACTATGGAAGAAGTGGAGAGAAGGTTAAGTCTAAAGGATCTAGCAGTTAGGGTGACAAGGTTGGGAGCAACAATGACAAGAAAGTTTCAGCTTCACTTCTCCAGTAGTTTGGAAAAGAGGGCATGAAAAGTCTGCTGCTGAAGAATGGAATGAAGTTTTGTAAATAGAGAATTTTCCAATCTATTTTGTCCTATTGAGTGGGATGTTTTTTGTGATCTTAATGATTTAATTTTCTAAAAGGAGGATAATGAAAAGCAGACAAAGCTGAATGTGTCCCAAGTTACGAATATTTTAGGATCATCTAACTTTCGTATAGTTTTCAATAGAATTGGAAATTTTACCACTGTAAAAGCTTCAAGAGCCAACAGTTGCATATTGTTATTATGCTGTAGACTGGAATTCTGTGGTTCATAAATAGGTTCCAGAAGGAATCAAGAATTTAATTCTATTTTTTCTTCATATTCATGCTAGGAACATTTTGTGAGATGAATGCTTCATGAAGACTTGATAGTTGTTGTTGTAAGGGAAATGTAGTGTTTTATTTCTGTGTCAGTTTAGGGGAAATAGTTTCAATGTTGGTTCACTGTGGTAGCATGTTTTAACTAAATGTTACAAGATATTTTAAAATAGTAATTCAAGCTAACTTTTTGCCAGAATGACAAATTATGTTATTGTGTGATACAGGTGTATATCAATTTGTTTTTTTAGAAGAATAATAGATAGTCTGGGGCAGTGGATTGATTGTTCTTACCTTCTTGTGTTCACTTAAGACTTTCATTGCAAGCAAACAGTAGAATATCTGTAATTCAGAAAAATCCTATTTGATGTGTAACTCAAAAGATTTGAAATACAAGTACTCAAATTTTGATAGGAGCTTCCAGAAAGGCAGGATATTACTTGACAAGAGGTATAGTTGATTGTAAGTTTATGATTATGTTTGATGATAAGGTAGAATTGTGGGACAGGTATTAGTGAACTATGTGCTTTGAGTTACCTATGGCAACAGGTATAATGTTCATTATTGACTTGCTCACAGATCTTTACTGTAATGATTCCAGAGTATGTATTTTCCCTATTTGAGCTTCATTTTACCACAGACATAACACTTCAAACCCTCTTGTCATCTATCAGGGTTTAAGGAAACCAATTTTGACACAAATCAGAGAACTGTGACAGTTGAGTGACAAGCTGTCAAAAGTTCCAGATCAATTGCACAGTTTATTGCCTTAAATTCTGCTAAGCAGATAAGTATCAGGAAAAACCCTGAAATTAACCATTATAAATAGTGCAGAAATTTAAGAAAAGAAGAATAATGAGAGATAAGAATAATAGATATTGGTGGTCTTACGTTATTTCAGGGCTCGAAAGAAAACAAAAGCAGCAATGCTTTTATAGAGATCATAAATGCTAAGTAACACTCATGTCTTAGGAATGTTAACTGGAATAATTTCAAAGATTGTAATAGAAACATGAATTAAATGTGTGGTAACCAGGTCTAATGTTTGGATACATGTAATAGGAAGGGTCAGGTTGACGGCTGAACTTAAGTGGGTTGCTGCTGCACCCTACTCTCGGGAATCTAGCTGGGATGGAGTTAACTTTCTTAATTGTGGCCCAGATGTTGCTGAGCTTTGTGTTTGAGGCATAACAGTGTTGATAGCACACCAGTGTTCTGTCTGTTGCTGAACAGGTGCTTGCACAGCATCAAGGCTTTATGTGCAACTCTGTCCTTCCCAAAGGTCAGTAAGCCTGGGGTGGATAAGAGGTTGAGAGAGGATACAGCTAGAGCAGCTGACAAAACTGACCAAAATAATTTTCCATACTATAGGGTATGATGCTCAGCAATAAAAGCTGGCGGTAAGGAGAAGAATGCAGGGACATTTGAAGTTATGGAGTTTGTCTCCCCGAGCAAGTGCTATACAAACTGTAGCTCTTCTTTCCAGGAAGTTGCTGGACATTGCTTGCCAATGAGAAGTAGTGAAAGATTGCTCTTTTTCTTTTGCTTCCATGTGCACCTTTTGATTT
>NW_010173541.1:11257-16137 GCF_000695765.1 Mesitornis unicolor | reverse complement strand
TTTCCCTAAACTTTGTTTATCTTGATCCACAAGCTTTGCCATCTTATTTTCTCCCCCTGTCCTGTTATGGAGAAGGGAGAGAGCAGTTGAGTGGGTGTCTGGCAGCCAGCTGAGGTCAGCCCAGCACACGTGTAGGATTTTAAAACAGACAGGTGTTAAAAAATAAAAGGTTATAGGATGGACTATGCTGAGGATGGATTTACTGCAGAAAATATCAAGTAGATTTTTGAGGACCAAAAGAGTGCCTTTGCTTTGAGGGATGGTTGGACATGTTGGATCCTTGCAGACCACATCTCTTCTTATGTTGCTACTAATAGAATTGAAATATTGTTGTTGTTATTTGGTATACTGACGCATAGAGAAGGACTCTCTGTGTTCTTATGCTGGACTCTGTTTACCACACACAGCCCCTCACAAACCTACCTATCTACTTGCCTACAAATGTAGTTGTGGTCTTTCACTATGACTTCAGTGTCTATGACTTGTTTGCTTACTTGTAGAAACTAATGTGTGTAGAATGCACTGAAGACCCTTCTGACATTTAGCATTGTCCTATCACTGCTTCCTGATTCTGTGATCATATAATATAAGGTAACTTAAGTATTATGTGCAAAATCAGAGGTAAGGCTGACTCTGTGGCTGAAACAGTTCTCTCCAAAACTTAGCAAGTCAGTTCACTATTGGTGGACTAATGAAGGTCACTTTTTTGTTGACTTTAAGATACCTATTGATGTATACTTTTGACCTAACTGGTAATTCAAAGTTTCCTCCTTCTGAAGAATAGAATAATTAGATTCTGAGTTATCCTTGAAAGAAAGATTAAATATCTTCAGTTAAATGTAAAAGATCAGACTAATTAATTAATTTTTTTTCTCGGTAATTGTTTTTTCTATTTTTCATTGAAACTGATGCATTATGAAATTGGTATTAAATATCTGGATTTCTAGAAAATTTTGAAAAATATGTTTATTAAAATAATTCAGTCTTCAGATATGACTGTAGTATATCTCTTCATCCAGCTTTCTTTGTTCGGATATATTTACTAAGGAGGAGTAATTACTCAACATTTGGGAGTTCAGTCAGTAGAACTGCAAATCTAAGATTTGGAGAAGTTTTTTAAGATTTTTCTTCTGTAAAGAAGTGAGAATGTTGAAACAAAATGGTGCAGTGAAAATATAAGACTTGGAATTTGTTTCAAATAATTAAAATCTAGAAGTCAGTAAAAAAAACTTCTCCATTCTTAGGTCACTATAAAATAGATTTGAAGACATGCTGGCTGCAAGTTTACATCTAGTTGTGTGACTGTTGTCTTGATCAGGTACACATTTGCACTTGGTAAGAAATGTTTCTGCAGCAAATATATCTTTTTTGTAGTATTTAAGCACTTTAAATTTAGAAAGTTAGGATTTTTTTTGTATGTTTGGTTTTTGGACTGTTGGGATGAGATGCTATAACAATCAGACGTTATCTTTCTTGTTCACAGAAAAACAAGTGATTGAGGAAATACACAACACTATCAATGTCTTGCAGATATGTTTTTCTTTATGATACTCTCCTGCAAACTGTGGATATGATTTCTGCATTGTAGATTGAAACCTGGGGTGAAGAAGAATTTAATTAGCCTATTCCAAATCTCAAGATTGTTAGAAGAGTAGGAACATGACTTTAGTTCTTGGTAGTGTACTTGACTTGCTACACTCATTTTCAATTAGCTAATCATAGAAGATGCTCATTGAGGTCTTAAAAATCTTTATAAACTTTAGGCATTTATACTGTTCATCCACCCCCAATTTTACCTTATTTATCTCTTCCTAGTCTTTCTCTCTTGCTTTGGATCATGTGCTTGAATTTTCTGGACTAAAAACAGTATTTACAGGCATGGTGTCCCTTTACCTGTTGGTCATGGTTCTGTTCAGCGAACTGACTTCAAGATTGTATGTATTTGTATTTAGGAATACTGTCAGTAAGAGAAGCAATGGACTACATTTTTTTTCCTTTGGCTAATACAAAAAGTCAAAAAGAAGCAACAAAACCTGAAATATTTTGTTTAAGTTCAGTCTACCTTATTTTGCTGCTTTAATGTTTTTAAGTATCAGGAAATGTAAGATCCAGAATACAACTTTAAAAGCACTTCCCTTCTTTGGATAGCTATGGTATTGGTGGTGGAGATGTATGTATTTCCTCTCTCAAAGAGAAACAGGGAAGTAATGACTAGTGCTTACAGGAATATCTCAGCATACCTATAGTGCAACATGGAATGTCAGTCTAAGCTGACATTTAATTGTGTCAAAAAAGGCATTAAAATGTGTTGTTCTTTAAGGTGACAAAGGAATCTGTAGCTTTTTTATCCCCTACTGACATTTTAGAACTGCATCGAAGTCTTAATCTTTATTAATAGTTAAAAAATAAGTAGTGTATGTTTTTTGGTGGACTGTTATCTCAGACTATGAATGCGGTAAAAATAGTTCCTGTAACTAACATGTTTTTTTTGGAAAACTTTTTGTTTTTTAGTCAAAGAAAGTGGAATTTGTGGACACTTATAAGATCCACTTGGGCAGAGTGTTTAAAGAGAAAATTATTTTGAAATTATTAAAAATAATATAAAAATGTTTTAGTTTATATAATCCATTTGGATTTCAAAAATATTGTTTCACAGCCACCCATTAAAAGCTTCTCAGGAGACTAAGCATAATTAGGATAAGAAGGGATATCTTTGAATGACTAAAGAAGACTTTAGAAGGGTGGGGGTAATGGATCATCAGTTAAGTTTTTAAAATGCAGTTACAAAAAGTATTTAGCTTTGTATAACTTTGAAAACGTGTTTTATTATAGAGTAATTATTTATCTTTTTTGCCATCATCCATGGTAAGTATAATTTAAAAGCCTTAATAGTTGGAATGTATTTATTAAATTGACCAGAAAATGATCTGTTTGTATTGTATGTAATTAAATTTATTGATTCAATGTCATATTTATCTAAAGAGGAATCACATTGCACTACTGTTAGATAAACAAGAAAGTAATTTTTGTGCCTTTGTTTTATAATATTGATTATAGCTAATTATCTGTGGAAGAATAATTTGCTTATTGGTGATATTGCTCTTCAGTGTGCTGTTGTATATTTAAGGTTAGTTTTATTAAATGCTTTTTAAATTATATTTCCTTTTATGTGCAGAGATCTGATAAGGCAGACTGAAAGAGAATTCAGTAAATTTTGTTCCATTCTATTTGGTAAAACTACGTAGCATGTTTTTGTAGAGAACAGTTGTTGCATAGTGAAGAAAGTTTGACTGGGGGCATTACTTAGAAGTTGTGACTAAAAGTATTTCTTAAAGTCTTTGATATGTTCAAGTTCTATTTGTCAGATTTTTTTAGCCTCACTTTTTGCAGTGTCTCTCTTCCATTTTATCTTTTCATTTAAAAAAAGATGCAGCAAAATGAACATATGCTAATTTATGTAATAGATAATTTATTTTGAAATAATCAAAAAGAGAGGTGTTTCATTTGCCCAAATATACGCTGACTTCAAATATACACTGAAATTATTAAGGACATTTGTTGGGTGTGTTTTTTCCTAATTGGTTAATAAGCTTCTCACATTATTAGTACCTTTACTAATAACCTTAAGACTTTTTCAGTTTAGGAAAATACTTGACAACAATATAGCTTCAGTATTCAAACACTTTGTTATGAAGAAATCATAGAATCATGAATAGTTTGGGTTGGAAGGGATCTATAGAAGTCACCTAGTCCACCCACGCTGTAGTGAGCAGGGCCATCTTCAACTAGATCAGGTTGCTGAGAGCACCATCAAGCCTGACCTTGAATGTTTCCAGGGATGGGGCATCTACCACCACTCTGGATGACCTGTTCCAGTGTTTCACCACCCTCATAATAAAAAATGTCTTCCTTATATCTAGTCTGAATCTGACCCCTTTTATTATAAAATCATTGCTCCTATTGCAACAGGCCGTACGCCCCCCTCTTTTTTATAAGCCCTCTTTAAGTACTGAAAGGCTGTGGATAGGGAGGCAGGAAGCAGTGCCACCAAAAAAAAATTAAAAATGGTGTTTCTTAATGATGTTTGTATTTTTACATGTGAGAAGACTGTCTTCAAAATATGAATAAGTACAAAAGTTAATACAAAACATCGATACATATTTTGAGTAAAAACCATTTTGTTTCCTTGAAACAATTTAGCATTTCTCAAAGAGGCTCTAAGTTAAGTTTCCTAAATTCAGAAGCTCTTCAAAACCCTGTGATGCACTCTTCTGTTGCCTAAGAAAATTGTATACTAGTGGACATTTAGGAAGAAAATACATGTAAGCCTATTATGTAAGATTAAACTCTTCCTCATTTTAAGAACAAGGTGAAGAAACAGTGTTTTTTTCCAAAAGAAAGGCTTGAATGTGATTTCTAGTTCCTCACTGTTTGTTTATGATGAGAGGAGAGTAGTTCAGTCCTTTCCTGAGGATATACTATATCTTTTGGTGTAAGTTTTGCAAGTAAGAAGTGAGATATGTGTTCTTCTTCCTGCAGCAGTGAAAGGAGATATGATTGATTTGTTTACAACAGTACGTCTTTCTGAAGTGGGAGATTTCCTTTGTGTTTGTCAAAAGCAGCTGTTTGGGTATCCATTCAAATCCAATTACAGGAGAGTAGTGTATTTCTTTTTTTCAATGCACTTCAAAATTATCACTGATGTTGATGAATCCCAGTAATTATAAAATTATTGTCAGTTTTCTGAGTGATCTGGTTATAGTTTTAGCAGGCACAGCACAATATGGTCCTATTTAGATAGTGTCAGTGTAGTACTAATCCTTTAACTGTTTGAGCCTTTGAGCTTCAAATTTTTAGACACATCACACTTGAAAGTTGTA
>NW_010173541.1:5360-11233 GCF_000695765.1 Mesitornis unicolor | reverse complement strand
AGTTGGTACAAAGCAACACAACTAGGACAAAATGCACAAAAGGCAAGTGACTTGATCTTAAAAATGTTGAGCAAACTCGCAATGACGTCTTTATAGTAAATGTTTGCTGTGTTATTTTTATATAGCCAACGTACATAGAGATTTTGCATGAACTGCTTGGTTTTGTTCTAGCCTGTGCTTTACAGTCTGTGTGCCTGCTGGGATTTCTTTGTAGCACTATTGTACATGGCATGCATAGAGCCAGCAAGTTCCTTGAAATTGGGATTCCATTAGAAAGAGTTGGATCCTTTGAGGAACTTGCCTTTGAAAAACTAACACAGAGCAAAACATCCCCCATACTATATCCTGCCCTGTCTGAAAATGTGTGTATTCCTTGGCTAAAGCATACATATATGATGTATTTTAGAATATCATATATATATTATATAGCTCATTTATGGGTTGTTTTATATTTTTATAGGTTGTTGTTATCTAGTAGCACAAGGTGATTGTTAGGTTGAGATTTCATGCCAGTTTTGCTATGCTTTATAAAGCTTCATGTACTCAAGTATTCAGAAGTGCTAAAGTGCTAATAAATTAATTGAAAAGTAAATGAAAAATTGTTTCCACTTTAAAAGATCAGGTGTTTTCAATGCTCGGGATACTCACAGTTTTGCATGTAACTCCACTTCTTCTGTAGTTTAGCTTCTGATGATACTGCTTTAACCTTTAGAGAAGCCTAATTGAAGTATGTGAAATTATGGTTTATAGTTGAAAATATTAATGAATAGGATGCTGTGAGTTGTAACTCAGAGGTATTTAAAGCTAAAGCAGTGCTTTAGTGGTAAAAGCAACGGAGTGGGATTAGCGAGATTTGCAGTCTTTCATGTCATTGCTTCAGTCTGTGACCTGAACCAGCTGAATCTGTGTCTGTATCATAGACTAATACTGTATTTTTAGTAAAAACTGTCTAATTAGAAAAACTAGATTGTCTAATGAAAATCAGAGCTAGGTAATAGGGTTTTTTGCAATATAAACCTATAAATGTAACTGCTATAAAATGGTTTTGTGTATTAGCATCCAATATTACTTGAATTGAACAAAAATATAGTTAGCAACTGCCTTAGGTTAAGGAGAGCAAAGGATCTTGCTGTCAGAGAAGAAAACTCTAAAACTTAGGTTTAAATTTCAGAAAGTATACAAAATCTTCAGTCGTTCTATATCGGTAAGTTGCTAAGATGTTGATATCTCTGTTTTTTTAATTCTGTAGTTGTAGGAGTCATGTAACTGAATGTGTCTATTAAAAAAAAAGTTTTCTGTGTGTTTACAGAGAACAAACTCAGTATATGAACTTCCTAATGTAAAAGAAAAAGAATGGAAAAGGTTCTTCATTTATTTCTTTTCATTATTTTAGAATGCTCTGCTTGCTAATGCTCTCAATCATATTGTAACAACTCTCTTGGCTATGTACACTTTGCTGTTTTTTGTGCTCATTCTTCTAGATTTTACCTGTTCTCCAGGTCTTAGATGGAAAGCCAAAACATGGCTGGCTATATGAAAAAGGATTCTTGTAAAATTTTAAAAAATGTAAATATAAAATCATATAGTTTTAAAATTTTAGATGTATTTTTTTGTGATGGTGAACTGTGAATATAAGCTGTAGTGCCTTACTCCACACTAAAGTGCAATAAAGTGACCTAGTTTGAGAAATAAAACATTTTGTTCAGTTTTGTTGGGGTTGATTTTATTTACTTTTGTTCAGTCTCCACAATACTGAAAGCCAACCATCTGTAAAGAAGTCTTATTTAACAAAAGCATTATGTCTTATTTTAAGAAAAACATATATAATGTACGTATGCTCACCTGCCCAAAAGATACAGAGAGAGAATGAGGAATATGTTTATAAACATCAGATTATTTAGCTGAAAATGGAGTGCATTATTTTTATGCATATTTCTGAAGAGATAGAAGTATGTGAAAGAAGTTAAAATATGTTTTTATAACATACTTCTTTAGAACTTGTCTAAATGGCAGAGGATGACAGAGATCTTGTTTCAAAAACTTGATAAAGTTCTTCAACTTGTCACTGGCCTAGACTTTGTGATGCAGGAATTTATAAGATAGCAGATAAAAAAGAGGGCTAATGTATCCTGCTGCTACAGAACTTGGGGACAAACATATTTGATCATGGTAATTGTTTGTTATAGTCTGATCATCCCTAATCTGATGTTGGCTGGTGTAAGAAAGAGGATCTGAAATCCCTTTAGTGTTCCTAACTGTGTGAAGATGTTCTGTTACTATTGTCAGGGAGAATGTAAGCCCTGAAAGTAAGGAGTAATAGATAGATTCTGGTGGAGAAGACTTCCACTGTTTGTGGAAACTTAAGAAGGATCAGGACTAGAACTGCTGAAAGGCTAAAGAAGACCCAGGCTATGAATTATATCCCTCTCTGGATTAGGTGGTCAGGTTAAAAAAAAATACAACCAAAAAACCCCACAAAAACCTTCTCACAAGTTTACTCTGCATAATCTTCCCATTAAATGTCATTGCCAGCCTTGCCAGAAGTCTTTCAAAGTATGTTCAAAATGTTACTTGCCGTTTCCTGTCAAAACATGAAAATACTATGACAGAGTAATTTTTTTTTCTAACAATTATTTCTTTGCTATCTATTGTGACATTTCTCACAGTCCTTTAAAGTGTTTTTCCTGCACTATTTCTTCCTTACTAGGAGGTAGGAAAATGCTGTTTCCATTTTAAATGGCGATGATTATACAGGGAGAGTGACTGTTTCCATGTCATTCACAGGAAGTATGTGTCAGGGCATGGGTTTGAACCTTGACTTCCTGGAGTCCAAGGTAATGAGAAGCAGTGATTTAGAAGTAGTCACTATTAAGAAGTCTGTATCTAGTTCCCACCTTCAGATATATTATGTAATATCTTTAGCGTGCTCCTACCTAGTCAAGTCCCAACCAGTTTACTGAGTTCTTTTCTAGTTTGGCTTTTTTTTTATTTGTCAGTATAGTGGGTGTCACTGGTGAGGTGGCAATGGGGTGGCTGGAGGTGTGGCTTCTGTGAGGAGGGGCTGGGGCTACTCCGTGCTGGACACAGCTGGTTCCAGGTTGCTCCAGCGGACCCTCTGCTGGGCATATCTGAGCCCCTGGGGCAAAGGTCGTGCTGTCTCTGAGAAAGTGCATTTAAGAAAGGGGAAAACATGCTCACAGCAGTTGTGAGAGCAAGGAGTGAGGAAAAAGTATGACAAACAGCCCTTTAGACACAAAGGTCAGTGAAGGAGGAGGAGATAAGGTGCTCCAGGCACCAGAGCAGAGATTCCCTTGAAGCCCCTGCAAATACTGTGGTGGAGCACATTTCCACGCTGCAGCCTGTGAAGATGCACTGAAGGAGCCTGCAGCCATGGAGAGCACATGCCAGAGCAGGGTCCTGGAGCTGTGGCCTGTGGAGAGGACCCTACACAGGAGCATGTTTTCTGGTAGGAACTGCAGCTAGCGTGGCACTCATGGTTTCCTGAAGGACTGTACCTGCTGGAATGGATGACTTTGGAGAAGTTAATCAAGGACTGTATTCTGTAGGAGGGACTCCATGCTGGAGCAGGGGAAGAGCACAAGGAGAAAGGAGTAGCAAAGAGGAGCCGTTGTGAACTGACCTCAACCCCCATTCCCTATCTCCCAGCAGCCCTTGGGTTGGAGGTGGAAGAGGCAAGTCTGTTTACCCTGTTACAGTAATTAGTGAGTTATCTCTTTCAGTCAGCCCATGAGCTTTTCAATCTTATTTCCCCTCTGTCCTGTTGAGGAGAGGGCATGAAAGAGTGATTGGAATAGTGTTTGGCAGAGAACCAAGGTCAGCCCACAACCATCAGTTTGCTTGTAACAATTCAATGTGCCATCTTTTGCAGTGTCCGCTGCAAGTAGAAATCAGTAATTCTCTTTTGGTTCTTGCAACTGTTCAAACATTAAGTAGTTGTTGGAGGCTGCATTCTTTTTGGCTCAGTTTTTAGAAAACAAAGTTGATCTGCAGAGGAAATTCCTCTTTCCAGTCAATTCTCTAAACTTTACCTTGGTGAAGGAGAGCTTCTTCTAGAGCATTTGGACCTATGACATCTGAGAAACTAGCTGTGAATGAGAAGCTTCCTGATTTCATGCAAAAGAGTATTTACTGTTCATTGTAGAGATACCGTTTCTTCCTGAGTACTCTATCCTGAAGTACACTGTCAGCATGACCTGATTAACTGATTTCCAATATGAATTAATGTGCTGTTTTCAGCAACTGTAATTGAGACATTTTTAACATACCTAGAGCCCAAATGAGTAAATACACTTAATCTTCTCTGGCTCATTTCAAAGCCCTTCAGGTTGTCATTGCATTGTGTGATGCACTTGAACTGAGTGTAAGGGAAGAACAGGTCAGGCACACTTGAGTAGCTCAGCAAGACGGACGGTCTGTGATCAGATATGTCTAGAATGTATGTGTTGATTACAGTTTCTTTATTAATTTTTTCACTATCTTTTTTGTCAATTGGGACAACCGTGAATCACCAACGCTTGGTGCTATTAAGAATCTACAGGATCCTCCAGCTCTTTGTGGTGTAGGATATGTGCCAATTAGGTTTGGATATTGTTTTCCTGCTACTTAGAAATTACATTCTCTGCTTTTTCTCTGTCACAACACCCGATAAGCAGAAAGATTAAAAATACTTGTTAGAATGCAGTATTTTTTTCTTGCATGTTATTAATCCATAACCACTTTCAGTCTATTGTGAGATCGCTGTTGAAAGGCTGAGGAAAAAATTAGGAAACTGCACTTACAGAAGTCATCATTATAATGACAGGCAATTTAGTTTGAGGTAACTGGAGCAGTGAAGAATGCAATCAATCATATCAGCAAGTATCTTTACAAATTTTATTAGTCTCTGACAAATGCTATACAGATCACCAAGGTCATTTCATACTGAAGCAGGGATATTGTTTTCATATCCTTACAGTAACAAGAGTGTTTTGAATAAACTGCATGTTCTGTTCCCTGGGGTTCAGTGCAGTGAAGCAATGAGACAGGAAATAAAAAAAGCTGTAAAATGAGGCAGTTGCTTTTTCCTGTTTGTGTAGGACACATTTTCAGGCTAACAGTTCTAACTCTGAGGGAAAACAGCTGTTTTAGTGACAGTTACTATCAGGTATTAAGTCTACCTGTATCTCCAGTCCCTGCTAAATTATTGTACTGAAGTAAAGCACATTACATGGGCCTTAACTTAAGTGTATTTGCACAGAACACTCATTGGACATATTTGTCACAAGAAAATTACTACCAGACTTTGCAGCACACTGAAACACATTTGCATCTTCTAGATGAGATCTCTTGAAATTGCAGCCCCCAACTGAAAACATAGTTTATTAATATAGATATAATTCTAATCTTTGTAATATAAGTTTTTCAATATATCGTAAGGATATTGTCCTTTTTGTTCAAAAAGCAAACAACTTATTGCATTCCCTTGGAAATGCTTGTCCAGTAAGCTTTTGATATTGTCACACATGCCTTTTGGGGAGATACTAAATCTGATACTCCCTCAACTATGCATTTTTATTTTAAAAACAATTATTTTCTGCTGATTACTTACTAATATATATGTCTATAGTCACTCTGACTGCTGGATAAGAGTCCCAACCTAGTGAGTGGTGGTGTTCTTTTGTTTGGTTTAGCTTTTTTTTTACTTCTTATATCTTTGAAACTGATATACTTTCTGAAGGATTTGGCAGAATGAACTGGAGGACTATTTGCCATTTTAAGTCATAGAGAAGAGTAAAAGACACTAAGCAAATATGCTGGCAGCCATGACTACAGCTGAGTTATGTTTTTATGTTCTGACTACTATACTGCTATTT
>NW_010173541.1:0-5329 GCF_000695765.1 Mesitornis unicolor | reverse complement strand
GCAGGATGGCTGTTGGATTATAACAATGTTCCAAAATTTTCGTGTGTAGTAATATTAATTGAATTCTGGCAAGTAGTCCAGAGTCTTTGGAATTTCTCATTAAATCTTGAGGTTCCTGAAATCTATGAGACTTGGCTGATTATTTTAACTAGTGTAAGGATTATATGGAAACATATGGAAGAGAGACGTATTGCATTAGAGAGTCCCATTGCTTGCTACCATAGCTAATCACATGATTCAGTGCAATTTGGAAGTGTATCTGTTTTGATCCAAAAAATAGTTATATTGCATACACTATTAATACTAGGAAGTTGAAATGCTGTGGAATTTGTAACCTTATTTAAATTCCTAGTCTTACTTACTAGTCTTTCCACCTAAGATTTGTGGTTGTAATTCTTCTTAGCTAAGTTAAGATGTGTTTCTAGCTGATAAGTTAGGAGTTTATAACAGAAGTTCTAGTGACTTTGTGCATAATGCTCCTCAGTTTTATCCTGTTTGCTTTACTCCAGTCATCAAACTCATCCAGTACTTCATAATGAGATATGTTATTTCCATCAGTGTTGATTGTACTCTCAACTTCACTAGTTAAGTTTATTGCATTCTGCTTTTTGGATATTGCATATTCTTCTTAATAAAACTATATAATACTTACTCCATGACTGTTACTTTTCAAACTCTGCTTGTAACTATGCACTCAATTACCAGCTCAATTATTATCCTTTCAATCCATTTTATTGCTATCTCCATCTTAGCCAGTTACTTTCCTGTCTTTTAATTCTTACATTGATTTCCACCTTTCTCAGTTTAATGACTTATTTTGTGATATTTTGTGAAGGGCATTACTTATATAAATTGTTGCTGCATTTTCTTCATCCAAGAAAACTCTCCAGAGCAGTTGTAAATAATACAGATGCTAACTTGACAGTAGCTTTAGCTAAATACGTGATTTAGATTTTTCATTTACCTCTGCATCCTTTTTCTTTCCTTAAAAATTATTCTGGTAATTGTTTGAATAATTTATACTAAGGAGGTCAGAAGAAGAACGGTTTAGTTAATGAGTTTGCAGAGCCAGTGTTTAGCTCTGCAAGTCTCATTTTAAGGTAATAAACTAAGGGTTCAACTTTCTAAGGATAAAGGAACAAGGTAGGAGATGATTTTTATGATTGTCCAGCTAGTCATTCTGTTTTTTTCTAAAGAAAGAGGTTGCCAATGAGACGCTGAAGAGGCCTGAGCCCTCATATTCATATTCTGCTGGTTCTGTAGATGTATGAGGGTGAGAGACTGAGTTAGGGATGGAGAAAGATAAGACAAAAAAAATTCTAATACCTTTCCAGATACTACACTGAGAATAGAAATAACATAATTGTTCTTCTGTTTATACTTACTCACTTGCTTCCCCTGCCCCCTCATCTTCCCTCAAAAAAAAAATAAAAAAATTGCTGATGCAGTATGACTGGAAATCATTAAACGGTATACTTGGGCACTACTGATGATTATTTGAGAGCTGACCTAATTGATTGTTTTGCCGGAAGCTAGAGATGTTGAAGATGCATTGATTATGCAAAGCATTGGGTATTGCATAGTTTGCTGTTTTCACAAAATTGCTGCTGATGTGTGAAGGCATTCATCAAAATATTTAGGTGGCTGGCAATAGTTTGTGTGTTTTTCACTAAGGTAATGACTCATCTTCCCTTATTGATTTACAGCTCTGGCATAAAAAATTACTTTCCTGCGATATTGTCATATTTACGAACAGGGAAGGGTAGGGTAAAGATGAAGGCTGTTGGCAAAGATTGGAAAGAACAGGGGAAAAAAAGTGTTATTTCTTTCAAAAAATCTTATTAACTAGCTTGACTATAGAAAAATACTTGATATGTCTGTTATTTTATGTGTTATTCAGAATTGTGTTGGTTATTCAGAACTGGGTTGGTTGGTTGAATTTGTGTTGGTTTTGTGATGATTTTGGGTTTTGGTTGGGTTTTTGGTTTTGGTTTTTTAACTTTCTTAAACCAAAATTGCAATTTATTATAATACTGTGTTCTGGTTTTGGCTGGGATTGAATTAAATTTCTTCTTAGTATCTTGTATGGGGCTGTGTTTTGGTTTTATGATGAAAGCAGCATTTGTAACACAAAGATGTTTTAGAATTTGCTGAGCAGTGCTTACAAAGCCAAGGTCTTCCCTGCTTTTCACGCTGCCCTGCCAGTGAGCAGGCTGGGGCTACTCAAGAAATTGTGAGGGGATGCAGCTGGGACAGCTGACCCCAGCTGACCAAAGGGGCATACCAGACCATAAGGTGGTGTGCTCAGTAATAAAACTGGGGTGGAAAGGAGATTGATCAGACTGCTATTGCTTGGGGATTGGCTGAGCAATGGTTTCTCTCTCTCTCTCCCCTCCTCGGTGCAAAGGTCTATTTAAAAAGAAATACCAACTCCAACAAACATGTCTGTTAATTAAGAATTTCTGTTACCAACTATAAACACCTTTTCTTAAACAGTTTTTGGAAGTAATTGGTTTTTCTTGCTATTGTGATTAGGAGAAAGCAAAAGTTTTCGGGGTTGTTTTTGTTTAGTTTGGGTTTTTGGTTGGTTGGATTTTTTAAAATGCAAACATTAAAAAATACAGCTCAGTTTCTATTTTAGTATTTTCCCTTTTTTGTCTTTTTTTCCCCTGAAATCTATAAATTAGTTTTCCACTGAAGTATATGCAAGAGTGTTCATATGTATCCTATGCAATATTGACTTTTATTTTAACTTTTTTGAAGCAAACTGTGTTATTTGGGTCCAGGTCCTTATGTACATGCACATTAAACCTCTATTTCTGCTGTTTTAATTTTTTTTATAGTTACTGTGTTTGGAGGTCACTCCTACCAGTTACTGCTGATGTCAAACTGTGATTGTAATGAAGTAGTCAATCACAGTAGTGAATGCTGGAGATTACCATCTTAATTAATAATTTTCCTGGAGCTTTTCATTGTAGGCCAGTACTATTCATGTAATAACTCTCACAGGATGTAGCATGTTTAATTCTTACCATAAAATTTATTGGAAAACACTGTACTGATTCATAAATGAAGGGACAAGACTCTAAAGGTACTGTTGAAAGAATTGTATGTCTAGTCTGTTACACTAGCATCCTTGCTGAGCAGACCATTTCTTCTGACTGTGGTGCTGAGTAGATTAGAGACCATGAAAACAAATATATTTCATATAAATGCAAAATTTAGAGAACTATATTAAATCACGTATTCTTTCTATTAGTCTTTTCATCATGTCTGACACATTTCACAGTTTTTAACTACTTCATGATTTAAAGAAGATTCTGTTTCATATTGGTAGAATAAGTTAGTTGGTGTACTACTTGGTCTGACTGCTGTAACAGTGACTTTAAAAAAATATAGTAGTTGTAATGCATGCAGTTCACTAAGGAAAAAATGACAAAGAAAATATTCCTATTGCTTCTAATTATTGTTTCCTTTTAACAATAGTTCTGTTATGTGAAGATCAAGTGATCTTCAAATAATTAAATAATCTTCAAATAACTAAAACCAAAACAATTTCCATTTCTGTGCAATTTCTGTCTTTGCTTTCACTGATTGTAATCTCATGCTACATTTCCTGAGTTTCTCTAATCTTATGACTGTAAATACAGGTGCTTTGAATAACTGTTTTTGTCAATGGTTTGGCTTGTTTCTGTTTTCTTATCACTTTGTTTCACTGAGGAAACTTCTTTAGACCTAATGAAAAACCTGGCAAGTATTTATTGCTACAGCATACCACAATGACATACGTAAGTTTTGGCACAAGGGGAGTTACAGTATGTTCATTCTGCTCTGTTGCTTTGTTAATGTACAACAGCTTTAGTATGTGAAAATTTGTCAGAAACAACTGAGTTGGTATTGTGTCATAGCAGTTGCCTAAGTTGGTATTTAAGTTTCTTACCTGCAAAAAAAATATTGAGGGAATAATAGATTAGCTTATGCTATGATCATGATGGTGCTTTTAATGAAAGGAGCACAAATTTGCCAGATTCTTGACTAAGAAAACTAAAAGGGTATTTTTGACAGTTAGGAGGTGTCTCCATTTGAGGGTCAGAGAACAGGATTCTCTCTCTATTGTCCCCTGCCCTCCCAGGGGGAGGATTATAAAAAAAGGGAATAGAGAAAAAGATGCTTTGCACAAGATTAGAAGTGTAGACTGCAATAAGTTTAATGAAAAAAAAACAACAGAGGAAAGGAAAAGGGAATTAATAAGGGACAGAGGATATTTAACTATATGCAAAACCCGATCCCAGTAGTCCCGAGTGGAAGTGTCCAAGCAGTGCCTCGTGGCTGCTGTGACCGCTGGGACTCGTCACCAGGGACCGCAGTGGTGCCGGGCGCCGATGGTGGTGGATGCTGCCGAGCACGTGGAGCTAGTCCCAGCCGTCTCGAGATACGACAGGAAGCAGCCCAGGAAAGCCAGGAAAAGCCCGCGAAAACCTCGTTTTTTTATAGACTGTGGCCGGAAAGGGGAGGGAACAGAACTGATCTCTGACCCTCCAGGGTCCTACAGACACCACCTATCCTTCCCTTTCAGGCTGGTAACCCTTAAACCATAACAGGAGGCCTTAAGGAGGTAACCAGAATAATGAACAAAATAAAACAGTAATTGTTTTTGATGTGTGAAAATCACAGTGTCCTTTGAATAAAGGAGAAGGAAGTAGACTAGCTGTTTACTGGTTTGCAGGCATAATGGCCTGAAAAGTTGAAGGGTTGTTTGTGAATGTAGTGGTTTAGGGCTGGGCCGGCCACTAAACCCTGGACAGACGCTCTCTATTAACCCCTCTCCCCTCCCCAGAACGGAAGAGAAAAGAGAGTAAGGGAGAGAGTTGGAAAATAAAACTAACAGGTTTAATAAAACAGTAATACTAATACTACAGGATAATAATGTAAACAGGGAAATAATGAAATATATACAAAAATGTACAAAAGTATACAAAACCAATATAAAATTCTCCCCCCACCCTCCCCCAATGACAAATATGACACCAGAGGCTCTGCAGAGCCAGGCACTGGAAAAGTCCCAGACCAACCTCAGCAGCAGGGGGGAGCAGGATGCAGGACACACAAATCAGGATCAGTGGCAGACGAGCAGGATTCTGCTCGGGCCTCGACCTCTGCAGGATCGAGATGGATGGAAGGGTCCAAGATGGAAGGAACGGTAGAAAGGGCAAAAGCACAAAAAGGGACGAGACTCTTGTGTCTCTCGGTTTTTGTACTGAGTATGACGTATGTGGGATGGAAGTGGAGCATCTCCCTTGAGGAATGGCTGAGGGAGCTGGGTCTCTTT
>NW_010173540.1:686-977 GCF_000695765.1 Mesitornis unicolor | reverse complement strand
GGAAGGGGGAAAATGGCACCTGTGGGGGTTTAGGGCTGGGTGAAGGGGGCATGGTGCTTGTGAGGAGGGACTGAGGGGAAAATGGTGCCTGTAAGGGGTAGTGAAGGGGCAAATGGTGCCTGTAAGGGTTGGGTGAGGATGGAAATGGTGCTTGTGAAGTTTGAGGGGTGGAAAATGGAGCTTGTGAGGGGTGGCTGAGGGGAAAATGGTGCCTATGAGAGGTGAGGAAGGGGGAAAACGGCAGCTGTGAGGGGTTAGGGGGGGGGGAAGGGGGGATGGGGCTTGTGGGGG
>NW_010173540.1:0-499 GCF_000695765.1 Mesitornis unicolor | reverse complement strand
AAAAAGGGACCGGGGGGGGTTGGAGGAGGGGCTGAGGGGGGAAATGGTGCCTGTAAGGGTTGGATGAGGATGGAAGTGGTGCTTGTGGGGTTTGAGGGGGGAAAATGGAGCTTGTGAGGGGTGGCTGAGGGGAAAATGGTGCCTATGAGGAGTGGGGAAGGGGGAAAAAGGCACCTGTGGGGGTTTGAGAGGTGGCTGAGGGTGGAAATGGTGCCTGTGAGAGGTGAGGAAGGGGCAAAATGGCACCTGTAAGGGTTGGATGAGGTTGCAAATGGTGCTTGTGGGGTTTGAAGAGCAGCTGAGGGGGGGAAATGGTGCCTTTTTTGGGGTCGCTGAGGCAGAAAATGGCATCTGTGGGACACGAGGAGCGGCTGAGGTAGGGAACTGTGCCCCACATCCCTGTGGCCGTGTCCTGGCCCTGTCCCCGTGGATCCCTGACACGTGGGCAGCGCTGCCCTTCCCCATCGCTCGCCCTCGTTAAGCCTTTAATCCCCTTTGG
>NW_010173539.1:0-1042 GCF_000695765.1 Mesitornis unicolor | reverse complement strand
ATCATAAAAGGAGATAAGATTAGTCAAGCAGTGTGCCTTAATTTAATTGAACAAACACAATCAACTATAACCCACTGCTGGTGGGTGTTGCACTTCTTAGGCATGGATTATGAAGTTGACAGGATCTGCCCTAGCAGAGTTTGGTATTGTCTTTCTCTTTACTGCTTCTCATGGGGATTCATGTTGAAAAAAGAAAATATATATATACTACAAAAACCAGAGAAAGTAATGATGCATAAAATATAATAACAAAGCAGAATTGCATCTGATCCAGAACTCTTTCTAAATGGTCAGTGGGGTCACTTTTGAGTAATGGTGGCAAAGCATGGGGAATGATATAGCTTAATAGACCAGAAGTTTTTGTAGGTTGTCCAGTACAAATTAAATTTTAGGTACCTGTTCTCTCCTTGACTACTCAGTTTTCTGCTTGGCTGGTAGCACATAGTTTCCCCTGGGTTCTGTCTCCTGATTACTTCAAGATGGAAGGCACACCACAGGAAATGCGCATGGCTGCAGCATTATGCCAGTTACCTGCTGTTTGGAGAGCTGCACAGGAGCCATTGAAATTGAATATAATTGATGGTCAGCAGTAATGCTGATCTGTCGTGGGCAAACGGCTAGGATGGCTCCAGGGTTAGGTGGCCTCTCCTTTAATTCAAGTCCTGTGACATACAGAGCACGAGTAAACCCAAGGATCTGGAGATTACAACACCCACTAGAGCATCAGATATTTATTTTCTATATCTAGCAATGAGTCTAACTTCTATGGCCTAGACTAGAAAATTAAGGCCATGGTGTTATTAGCTCCTCTTATCATAGGCCTGTCCATGTGTGGGATAAGCAGGATGACATATACAGGTGTCTCACATAAGGACTCAACAGCAAAGATGACAAATGAAATGAAGGAAGAATTTTACCAGTTGATGAAACAGGGTATTACTCACCTAAATTCATATGGTAGCTGAAGGCATTGTTACTTTCATAAAATTAGGCAAAGGAAGAACTCACCTATGGCAGATGTACCCACCCTACTAAAGACCTG
>NW_010173538.1:23161-25034 GCF_000695765.1 Mesitornis unicolor | reverse complement strand
TAAACTATGAGCCAGACCGATCCTTACACCACCCCAAAATAAAAAAACCAAACCAAACCAAACCAACATGCCCCCCCCCCAAAAAAAAAAGAAAACACGAAAAAAAAAGAAAAAAGAAAAAAACCCCAACAACAAAAAACAAACCCCAAAAACCCCTCAAGCAATGTTTAAGCAAAAATCTGATGGTTCATACTTGCTGCTAGGAAAAGTCTTTTTTCTTTCAAAATATTGACTGTGGAAAATCAGTGTCAGTATGTCTTCTCTACTTCCACTTGCAAAACATCCTTCTCCTCCTGACATTTTAAGCTTTGAAAATACTTGAACAAAATTAAGGAGTAATAGTGTTTACTGGTGATTTGCATACTAGCTTGTTTTTGGAATGGTTAGGTGTTTTGTATTCAAAATGGATATTATTTGGAATTGCAAACATGTAAGGTTAAGGTGAGCCTGGCTGAAGGAGAGCTTGCTACAAGTTCAAAAGGTTTTAAACATACTTGAAACAATGATTGAAAATTGTTCAGCATTCAAAAGAATCCTTCTGCTATTTCTTTTATACCTTTTTGTGATGTTTTTTCTTAATATTATTTCCCTGGTAGCTGCAAAATGCAAATATATCGGTAGATTTCACAACACTTGCACATTTGTTGTTTTTTTACTCTTCATGTAGTTGTTTTAGACATGCATATGGCAGCATGCATAGCTTCAAATGACCTTAGTAATAATCCTAGAAGTTTAAAAACAAAACAGAACAACCTCCTAAATTTAGCTAAATTCGCATAGCTGCTATTTCCACAAGATGTTTAAGTGATGGAATATGGGTAGAAATTTTATCATTTAATGTTCTATTTATTGATAGTGAAAACTGTTCTTATCTTGCTCATTATGTTTTGTGATTTGTGTGTGAATGATACTTTCCTTTTGGATAACTGAAATGCAGATATCCCAGTCACTGAACAACTATACATCTCCCTGTTGGTGAGAAGTTTGTATCATAGGCTCTGGGGAACTACTGTGTCCTCCAGCAGAACAGTTCATCTTGCTTTACTCCCAGCTCACATTTAAAGGCCCTGAGGAGGAACAGTAGCTAGAAGCAGGCTGTGTAAATTGTTCTTGTGTCAGTCCAATTTTTGATGCTGGGAGGTGGTTAGGAAATCTAGGAATATGCACTGAAAACCTCTTCTGAGCTTTGTTCGATTTATGAGATGTGTCCAGAGGGTTTGTGGGGGACATGGGGACACACTCAGTGCCTTGACAGTGTATGGTTTCATCATAGCTTTGTAGGAATCAAGATTGTTGTCTGCTGTGGCAAGGTTGCTCTGATGGGTATTGCCCTCTGTTTCAGTATTCATAGGAAGTACCATGCTCCTGAATACTCTGGGAAACTTCAGGGTGATTTATTTGGCTTTGAAAAGGGAAATATGAAAGCCTGAGTTCTATTCGGATATGTGCTCAAATGTATCATCATTTGTCTGCTGACATCTCAGTGCACAAGTGTGACCGATATCCCCTGCTCCCAACCCCTGGTAATATGGTTGGCATAACTAACACCATTTTGTGAGGCAAGCAGCCATTCTCTGTGACCAAGGAGGTCATGTATTTGTTCCCTTGTCCTCATTATCAGGCCCTGAAGGTCCAGTGCACCAAGCGGACAAACCAAACTTATTTCTTCTTCCCCTCCTTGCTGGCCTTAAGGTTCCTGGGCGCCACACCAATTACTCCCTTGCTTGCTGGCCTTGAGTGTCCTAGGCACTCAGGCAACCCAGTGGTGATGATGGCCCTATCACAGCATAACAACACCCACAGCACTGTCCATAAAATCATGCAGTTATGCATCCTAAGTGGGAACTCGGACCGGAGCTGCTGCTGGATAGTG
>NW_010173538.1:15900-23130 GCF_000695765.1 Mesitornis unicolor | reverse complement strand
TGACGGGAGCCCCAGGGGGAGCCAATGGCCAGGTACGCCTTCAGTGTCATCGGCTTCCTCTGAGGACTGAGTGAGTGACTCGTCTTCTTTTATATGATTTTCAACTCTAGATTATGATTGTTATACCAATACAGCAAACTACTAAGATCTTACCAAATTTGCAGAGGGCTCAGGTGATTAGAAATTAGAAGTTAAATTGTATTAGAAGTTCTCTGTTACACTGCTTATAGATAATGCCATACTGATTTCACTTGCAGAAATCCTGTGACATTTTAACCACATATTCTGTGCTATATTGATCATAATGCTCTGTTACAATTTGGTGCCATCATCATTCTGCCAAGGATCCCTAAAAGAACCTGTCTGTCCCCTCAATGTCAGGTGACAACAGATGATAATATTTCAAACACAAAATGCTCTTGAATTGTTACTTAAATCAAGACTAATGAAAAAGTATGTCTGTGATCCTGAGTTATCACATGAGACCATCAGCAAAAATCTCTGCACTAGCTTTGTCTTTGCTTTGAGATTTCTGGACTGTCATTATGTGCAGACAGATCTGCTTTACTGAGATAGAAGTACTCAAATAATTCTGGGAAAAGTTTTGAGACAACATAAGAAAATTGGTAGAGAGATCTCTCTGTAACAGCAATTGCACTCATGCAACTCTTAGTATACATGGATATAGTGGATATATATCTGCACATAGAGTATGTGAAAGTTGGGAGAAAGCCAAAAGCATTTTTGAAAGAGGCTGTTCTGAGCTCTCAATCATGCTTTCAGGCAGAGTGAGTTTTTATGGCTGAGATGGTTCAGCTGCTGTTACCGCCTTTCTGAGGCTGCTGTAGTCTGTAAGAGCTCTGCATCAGCTGGACACCAATTTGGCTTCTCAGCCACATCATTTGGATGGTTATACACTGATGCAGCCAGAAGCCAGGAATGATTCATACTCGGTGGTGATGGCCATGAGCTGCGATGGCTCAGGAAGAAGTATGTATTCTGGAGGTAATATCCTGGAGATAATTGGAGAGGTCAGCTAGGGGGAAGGACAGCTTCAGCTGCACCATCTGACTCTTCTTGGCAGTGTGCGTCAGAGCCATTGGCCATGCCTCCTGCCCTGCTTTCAGAGCATCTAAAGGATACAGCTGCAGGTTTTGCTATAACAAAAAATGTTTTTGTATTTCATTATAAATTCTTAATGGAGAGTAGACAAGGTTGTCTTCACAACAGCTGAGCAGTCGTCTGCTATAATCCACCTTTCCTCATTTATGCAGTTTTATAAACTTCAATGCAAGAGTTGTTATATGCAAAGTTTTCTGAACACCAAAACACTTCTATTTTGTGGTTAAGTTGATGATACTGACATCCATACAACCTTGCGTTTTCAACCATGCATCTAGTTAAAACTATTTCCCTATCTGAAATGTGGAAAACTGTGATATCATGGAAGTATGGAGTCAGTACAACTTAACAGGATTTTAAAAATTAGAAACCGGAAGAATATTTGTGTAGCTTTTTACTGCAAAATCAGTGACCTGTGATCAGAGCATTCTGCTGGAAACTTCTGCCTCAAGCCATATTGCCTGTTGGCCCATAAAACCACATCTCTGCTTAAGGATTACATGTGCTTGCCTCTATCTCTCTGTATTTTTATATAAAAATTAGAAGTATTAAAACAGTATTCCTGCATAAAATGTTTTATGCTGACAGTGTTTACCCTAAAGGATTAC
The DNA here is from genome assembly GCF_000695765.1 of Mesitornis unicolor. Taxonomy (NCBI): domain Eukaryota; kingdom Metazoa; phylum Chordata; class Aves; order Mesitornithiformes; family Mesitornithidae; genus Mesitornis; species Mesitornis unicolor. The sequence continues at coordinate 21,400 of NW_010173538.1, read as the reverse complement.
TGGTTTTGGAAAAGAAAAAACGCAGCAGTTGTCTTTAGTTAATACACTTGTGATTATTATACATCTATGAGTTGACCATGTCTCTGATAAATGCTGGGAATTTTCTTCAAATAGTAGTGGTGGACTGAGTCTGATGTTGAACAGGGATTAGGCAGAAGTGTCTCCAGAACATAGAGTTCTGAAGTACGGTGTCCCTCAGTATGGTGGGTGTCAAATTGGAAGCTGCCAAAAAACATATCTACACATCAGTAAATTAGAAAAGCCCTTGTATTTTGTTACGTATTTTATCTTTGCACTTCTGTGTCAGTATTAAACACCTAGAACATATGCGTAACTCAAAAAGAAAATGTGGAATGTAAAAGGCAGAAATACTTCTGCTTTTAGAACTTGACTGCTGTTTTTTTAGTGATAAATGAAGAAGAACTGAATATAGTAGCTAACTTATCAGTTCATATAGCAACAGAAAAAAAAATCAGAAAAGATTCCTTTTCTTTAACAGCAAAGATAGTGCTACCTGAGGAGGCAGAAGGAGAAGATGCAGTTTCAGAACTGTGGGCTTTCTAATTCTAATTGTGCTCCAGCTGTTTTGCCTCTACCTTCTGAGCAATTTGTAGTGCTGCAGCTCTTCCAAACAGCTTTTATTATGTGAAATGACTAGGAAGAAAGATAGAGTATCCAAAAGCTTTCTGTCTGATGCCTGATCTGCTGATTACTACTGCACTTGAAAGGTCAGGAAAGGTTAACTTGAAGATAGAATTCTGAGATAGACCACTTTGGTTATCTTCTTTTGTTTGGACTCGTGATAAATATTGAAGGAGAAAATCCTGAGTAGAGAACACGTGTAGGTTGCAATCAGAAGGCATAAGTTTCTCTGGGAGAGTTTTGTCAGTATTTGAATGCCCGTAAGTATAAAGAAAGAGCTTAAAACTTGATTTAAAATATATTTCTCTCTGTATATGTGCTCAGGCTATCAAACAAATTGGTTGAAATAATCATAGAAGAGTTTAGGTATGTATGAAACCTAATTAATCGAAGAACATGAAAACCTGAAAGTCAATCAGACAGGTTTTGTTTCTGTGACATGAAGATGTCTTTATGCTTACAAAAAATGCTTGCCATGTAAATCTTATAAAAATGTTTGCATTGTAGGGTTGGTGTCCACTAGTATATCTGAATAATTTATTTGACAATGCCAAAAATAATTAGAATGTGAATAAATGTTTTGCTTGAGTTGTTTAATTTAGATTTTACAACTATGGCATACCTTCCTCTTGTGGAAGCTCACCGAAATCAAGCCTTGGGTCATCCCTAGGTGTTCATCCTAAGGTGGGGTGCAAGTCATTGAGCTAAAACAGTGCATTTGGCTTAATCTGCTGTCTGGAGAGCTCCTTGCTCGACAGTTGCAACGCTTAGTGCTAACGCCTGGGTGTTGCATCCCAAGCACGCTCTCCATGAGGCGCTAGACAGACGATTGCTCTGCTGGAGGGTGAGCTAATTCAGATGTTTTATGCAAGTTAGTGAGGGATGTCTCTGTCAGCACAACATGGGACAGTAATCTCCGCATCCAGAAGAGGACATCCCTCTGTCTTCTGGGAAGCATGCTTGGGAGGTGCAGAATCTGCCTGATGCAGCATGCTTCAAATTAGCATTGTAGGTGAATGTTTCAAAATGGATCTGGCAAAACCAGTGCTGGTGAGTTACCATATCAAATTTGTCACAAAGGCAGATAATTGCTAGGTGGGGTCATACAGCCTGTGCTATGCAGCAGGTCAGATTAGATCATCACTGTTTCTTCTGGTTTTACATTCTGTGACTCTAATGCAACCAGTTGTACCATGCGATCACTGTCCATACTTGTTTATCACTGACACACCCAAATCAGCTTGCTATGTGGCTTGCTATGTGGCTCACGCTGAAATAGAGCTGTCTGTTTTCCAGGACATGAAGAGTTTTCACACAGGTCAGTGTGGTAAGCAAAATGGAACTTTAAAAATTATATACTTGTGTGACATGGAGTTAATTCAAAGAGAGAGAGGGGAATTGAAAATTATGGAATTTTAAATTAGAAATTCAGGTATTCTTGACTAACTTAAACTAAATCAGTAGAACCCATTTTAAACTGAGGCAGCACTTCACTCAGGTTTAGAAACAAGAATAATAAAAACACAATGCAGAACTGTGTGTTAGGCAGAATTACGTTGTTATTAAATATAGTGTATGTTATTATATATTATGTATATTATAACACATAATATGTTGTTATTACATGTTATTGTGTTCTTAGTGTAGAATTAAGGACAAAGGTGATGGGTCATCTTGCAGGAAATTGCTCTTACTTGAAAGCCTTTTGTATAATGCTGGCTGCAATCAAAGGAACATTTAGTCTGTTTCCATCATTGGCATTTCAGAGTACAGGTCAGGATTGGCCAAAAGATTGGCTCAATCGGGTGGATTTTATAGTCATGAAAATAATGCATTTTTGCAGTATGTGTGAGCAGCCCTATATTTGTTCTGGTAAATCTTCATCTCTCCCTTTATTTTTACAAGTGCTGGCTTCAGCACCTGTGCGTGCCATTTTGGGTCAAATCTGAAGGCCTGAGTAGCAAGAGTTTAACCCTGTTTGCATGAGAATTACTGAGAGAGATATAAAAGGCTAGGTTTTCAGTCAGAGTTTGTACGCATTAAATATATAAAAGCTGTTACATAAATGAACATGTATAAAAATACAGAAGAAGAATCTAATTGTTTAAAAAGTTGGGGTTTTTTTAAGCTTACATAAATATGAGTTAATTTTTAGTTCTGCAGATTGAAATCTGTTGGTCATATTGAGCTGGTTAATGTTACTGCAGTGCTGTCTGCTGTGTTTGTGAGATGTAAAACTCTCCTCTCCCTGAGTTCATTTCTTCCTAGAAATAATTGTTTTGCCAGGCACGCTGCTTTTTGAAGAAGGAAACGGAAGACATGATTTTTAAAACACAAGGCTGGGATGCATGTCAGAGCACTACTCCCATTTTAATAAGGTTTCAGTCTGCACTGCTCCATGTACTTACTGGCCTGCCCCAATTTATCTGTCTGTTAGAATACTTAGTTTTATTTGGAGCAATTCAAATGGATGCATAAAAGAGTGATGAGTCTGTTGAGTGTTTTCCTGAATCAAACAAATACTGCATACGAGATGGTATATAAATTTTATGCAACAAAGCTCATTAAAAATTACTGAGAAGGCTTATTCTTAATGGAAAAATGAATAAATACTAGACTCATTGTTATCTCACTATTATCTTTGCAAACATATCTTTGCAAACAAGACATTTTTTAAATCTCTTTCTGACAGATGGTCTGCATAGCTCTTCTCTGAAATCAGCTAAACCCATTTAAAGAGGGAACATAAATAGGGCAGATGAAGCTGCTGTTCTAATGTGCCACGAGCACTGGGCATAACACAGGCTTTTGATACAAGAAGATAATAATCTTTCTGATTATTGTCTGAGGAATATGTTGCAACCTATCCTAACGAAATTCCTGTATAGAGTTGTTATTTTATTGTATTTTTCTCTGACACCCCTTGCTGGTTTTGTTTATATAGTTTGGTCGGATATTGATTTAGTTTCTTTGAAACAAAAATACATATTTTAAAAGTAATGATTAAAAAATACTTTTAAAAATCCAGTTTGCTGTTAGAACAGGTAGACTTTTTAAAGGCTGAAAGTAAGAGACTATTGCAACAGAGACTATTTTTGAGCTTACCATTTCTGCAAGGTGCCCAGAGATTACTCTGGTATTACTGTTTAACTGATTTGTTAGCTGTAAACATATATTTTGGCTAAGTAAGTGGAGAGGTGGTTATAGCTGCTTACGGCTTTTAGAGTTATCATTACTGGTTGGCAGGATGCCTGTCTGTGTCCCACATCAAATACTTTCTGAGTGCTTCAGAGGCTGGTCTGCCACAACCCATATGCTTCTGTGCTCATTGGCTTTGGGCATTTCATTGTACCCTAAATGTCAAGTTTTTACCATTTTTTTTCATATGTTCCTCCTGATAGTATAAGAATTGTTTGTTCCTGGTGGCATAAACCATTGTCAGAAGCACCTACCTCTGCGTTGATTCTTTCAGAGCAGTTTTATTAGTGTCAGTGTGCTGATCAGAACCTTGTATCTTTGAGGATACACTTAAATGAGGATATCAGAGTTTTCACTTTAGTTGCTACAAAGCAGTTTAAGCAATTCAGCTTTTTAAGCAGAGCAGTGTAAGCAATTCAGCCAATTTCAGTTGGTTTGTTTATAGCAAACAGTATAGTATATGGGGGGGGAGATGGGACAGAAACACAAACCAGAAAGAAACTTTTGAGCATGCTAGTGTCTGAAACAATAAATCCTGAGAAGCTGCACATCATCTAAACCACCTTTAAAAATATCAGTTTGATGAAGAAGCCAGCACAGCTCCTTAGGGTTACAAGGGGATGCTGGTATCAGTTATGAGGAAGGGAACTGGAAGCAGAACTTGGCGTGCATCGCAAATGCACAGCTCAGCAGTGGTATGGCACTTGGGGCAGGAGCAGAGTATGAAACAGCTTTGAAACACAGCAATCATAGAGAAACAATGTAGAATGGACTGAAGATATCTGTGCACTTAATACTGTCATAGTAGAACTGCAGGACTATGTGGGTAACATTGGGTTTTTTTCTAAAACATGTAATAGTAAAAGCTTGCAAGGCAGGACTGTTGCAGAATGCAGATGGAGACAACCACTTGCAGAGGTAAACCTAGACTGACTACCAGTGCCGTTCACTTGGTAGGTGAGGTTAGGAGCTCTGAATGCTGTCTGCCCAAGGAAGCTCCATGTCACTAAAGACAGGTAACAGCCATTATTTATGGAAGTATTATACAGAATCACAGAATGGTAGGGGTTGGAAGGGAGCTCTGGAGATCATCTGGTCCAACCTCCCTGCCAGAGCAGGATCACCTGCAGCAGGTTGCACAGGATCGCATCCTACTTATAACAGGAACATGCATTCATACAAAAATATTCATGTATTCCAGTGTTTAACTCCTTATGAGGGAGTGTATGTATTTAGGGAGTCAGTTTTTAGTAAAACAGCTCAAAAGTGAAATTTGTCATTCATGTTCAAACCAAACTTGTGATGAAATTTATCATCCAGCCATGTTGTGCCAATTAATACAGATTCTTTTTGGTGACAATTTATGCAAGAGATGGCCATTCTCTTGCAAATCATTGACTCATTTTGAGTGTCTTCCTTCCACAAGGTGTATTTAGGGAGTCAGTTTTTAGTAAAACAGCTCAAAAGTGAAATTTGTCATTCATGTTCAAACCAAACTTGTGATGAAATTTATCATCCAGCCATGTTGTGCCAATTAATACAGATTCTTTTTGGTGACAATTTATGCAAGAGATGGCCATTCTCTTGCAAATCATTGACTCATTTTGAGTGTCTTCCTTCCACAAGGAAGTGTTTAGTAATGGTTTTGTACTAAACCATA